>NC_056729.1:224835822-224875822 GCF_019279795.1 Protopterus annectens | reverse complement strand
TTTATGCATCTTTCTTGCAAAGGGTATAGCATAAAACAGAAATAACACCTCACAAAAAGGTTAACTCAAAACACAAAGCATCATTCAACAGTAATGTGATGTTGGTTGTGAATTTGTATCAGTGTACTATCGCTAAGTAAGTGCAAAAATGTGTAATAGCTTTTGGAGATGCAGTTTTGTAGAAGTACTTATTACTGAAGGGCAAGAGAACCTATATGCCTCAGATTACTTGTTTTGTAATCGCCTTCTATTACAAAGAAGGATTTGATATGAGCAACAGGAGAAGAACCTGAGCAAATGGAGACACACACACACACACACACACACACACACAAACGCGTACATGTTTACAGACACGCACATTTGCACATAATACAGAACAGCTCAATCCATTCTGTCTATAAAAATATTATATAGAATTTTTTATATTTATATTTATTTTATTTATTAATTGCTAATCAGGTAGAAGAGTGATCCCAAATGATCTTTTTCAGTACAGCCTGGCAGTAACAAAAAAAAAAATCACAGCAATACCCCGTTTTACAAAAAAAATAGCAAACCCAATTGAGGGCAACTGGAGACAAGTATTTATTATTATAAGTATATGCTGATTAGAGTAATTAATGTTAACAACTGAGTCACAGTAAGCATTGATAAAAAGGGTTTGTAAAAACTCATCAACAATGTTTGTCCAGGTCCCCATTAAGAAACACATTACATCGAATGACATTTGACGACCTTTATTAAATTTCCATAAACATAAATGTTAATCAATATTCATTCATGTCAACCAAACATAATACAGGTGAAATAAAATCTATGTAAAATTATCTTAGGACAGGACGGCGTAAACCTGCTCATCCTGACCAGTAAGCAGCGTCCGTACCTCCACTCACTTACTTATGAAGCAGTGTACCCGCTCACTTGCATTACTATTTATTGGTACTTATCAAGCAGCGTGACCACTCACTTTCATTACCATTTATTGCATTATACCATCAATCCAATAAGCTTCACCCGCTTGCTTATAATTTTATCAAGCAGCGTAACCACTCACTTTCATTACCATTTATTGCATTATACCATCAACCACATAAGCAGCTTCCTCCACTTACTTATGTACTCAACAGCGTAACTGCTCACTTTCCTTTTCAAACTTATTGAATTGACCATCAAGCACCAGAGGGGGAACAGAAGAGGGCAAGCCTGCCCCTCTTCTCCGCCCTGTCCAAACTAAACATAACCATATCCCCACTAATAAAAGAGAGAGGGAGAGTGGGTAGCAAGTTCATGCCAAAATGTGACTCCTATTCCAGTTACACTTGCTTAACATCCTTTAAGCCCCTCACTACCCCTACCTCACTTCCTCCCAAACCTCATCCATTCCTATTTAACCCTGTCCTCCCACATCCTACTACTCTAACTAACCCCTACATTGAAGATGTCCCTGGACAAAATGGTCTGTTCCAAACCTCATCTGTCCAAGTCCCCTTCAAGAAACGCATTACACCAAATGACATTTGACAACCTTTATTAAATTTCCATAAACATAAATGTTAATCAATATTCATTCATTTCAACCAAACATGATACAGATTAAATAACATCCATGTAACATTATCTTAGGACAGAACTGCGTAAACCTGCTCAAAGATTAAGAAAACGAATGTGTAAAGTATAGAATATCATACATGCAAATCATTCTGAATCAAGTCATCACAGAAAATACAGACATGTTTTCTCCAAGGAGTATGGTGCTACTTGCACATTCCCAATTTGTATATGTACTGTATCCAAGGTTACGCAAACTTGGAATGGAATGTTTTCTTGTAAATTTACTCCATTTACCTTTATTCTGAGTCAACTAGCCACACAGCCAGTGTTCAAAACACAACACAATACATACAAAGGCATTGACAACAGTTTCATCTTAACATGCTTTATACCTCTTGTCTTGAAGAAACATGAAATAATCTGCAATCCAGAGACATGCAAGTGCAGTGTGGTGTAAATCCGCAAACAAACACCGCCACAGTATTTACCTGTGCTGCAGTAACAGCCGCACTTCTGCTATAAATAGCAATCATTAACAATCAAAAAAGACACCAGTGGGAATTCAACAAAGCCTAAATGGAATGATTTTCTGTGTAAGCATAGTGGCATGGAGCTTACACAGAAGTAAGCTGATGTGCGATCCAGTAAACAGAGTAGAAGGGCGTACACAAGCATGTAGACACAGAGGTGTCCATGGCATAAAAATCACCTCATAAGCAAATGAATTGCATGCAAATGAGGGTGCTGGAGTGATCTAGCAAGCTGATAGGCAGACTTGCAGACCCTGTGTCGGTGTCCAAAGTGTAAACAGAAAATACCCATGTACAAAAAAATAAAAAATAGAACAGGGGTTGTAAAAGCCCATTTAGAAGGTCAGGAATTGCATAATAGGCATAGTCGTGTGCAAAACTATGCCTGTGTGTCCAACAAATCATGCAAAGTAATGTAATAAATATTTTTTTAATACTCATATTATGTTTGCTCAATGAGCAGCAGTGCGCAAATGTGCCATTATACAAAAAAAAAAATTAAAAAGTAAAAATAACAAATATGTGAGGATAATGCATTATAGGGCCCTGCATGAAGTATGTACAATGGCAGATTTCAGTGGTTGCTAAGGAGGCAGGCACTGGAATAGTGAAGTATCCAGGTTGTGTGCATGGATCTGTATGCAAATGATTTGGTGTTACTGAATAGTAATAATGGGCTACTGAGTCCGCAGATGAAATCCATGTAGCATCAGAACCATGTTGGTGTCCACAGAAGAGCTAGCTGACATGAAAAGGGTGTGGGTCACTATATGTTTAAGCAGAGAGAAGCTCAGCAGTGCCCGTTTGCTTGTCATGCCTCTCAGCTAAGTAGGGGGTGTGTCCATTGTCGTTAAGCTTTGCTTAGCTATGGGGCATGTGTTTTAGCTGGTTTGAACTATGCTAAGCATGCCTGTGCATGGGGGGGGGGGGTCCAGACTGTTGAGCATTGTTTATACCTGCAGTGCAAGTTGTGCACAGTGCTTAGCAGGGAAGGCAGTTTAACAAAAAAAAAAAAAAAAGAAAGAAAGGAAATTGCCTGGCAAAGCCAATCATGTAGAATATACTGATAACCCCTGTTCAACTTAAAGTGGCCCATTCAAACCCCTCATTGATATACCTGGTAAGTGGAATGCATCATAGTTAGCCAATCACACAGGCAGCAGAGCACTGTAAAGTATGTGTACACCCTACTGTCTGATTTTTCCCCCACACCACTCTGCACCATTGGAGTACAGACTTGGGAATTTTTACTGACAGAATGTTTGGGGCTGCTGCTGCTCTACTACATTTGTATGTGTTAGATGCTGAGGTCAGTGCTGATGCTGCCACTGACAATAGGCCTAGCCTGAGAAGGAGAAGAGTGTTTGGGCCCAGGGTAACCATCCAGGAGCTACATGACCTGGAGATTGTAGAGTGCTACAGGCTGGACAGGAACATATTACAAGAACTCACTGAGCTCTTCTGCCCTCAACTCAACCCAGATCCAACAGAGAGGAACCCATCCCAGTGGAAACAAAGGTATGTGTAGCCCTTAGAATACTAGCTACAGGTACTTTTCAAAGACCAACTGGGGACATGATGGGGGTCTCACATGCATCTGCATCCATGGTACTCCACCAGTTCCTGGCTGCCATGCAAACATATGTTAATGAGCACAATTATTTAGCCTGCACATCTGAGGAGAGGGCCAGCAGTATGCTTCTCTTCTACAATGTAGCACAATATCCTCAGGTACTGGGTGCCATAGACAGTACTCATGTACACATTAAAGCACCAACCAGTGAGGAGGGTAGAGTCTATGTCAACCGCAAGGGGTATCACTCCATCAACTGCCAGGTCATGTGCAATACCCAGGACATCATCATTAATGTGTATGCTGGCATCCCTGGCAGTTATCATGACTCACATATCTGGTATGCATCACAGCTGTACCAGAAGTTTGCCAGGGAGGACATCCCGCACAGAGATCTATTGGGGGAAGCTCATTATGCACTGAAACTGTGGATGATGATACCCATCAGAAATGCACACACACCTGCTAAGAAATGCCATAATGAGCCACCCTCACAAACTAGGAACATCATAGACCATGTGTTTGTGCTGCTCAAGTCATGGTTCCAGTGCCTCAATATATCTGGTGGAGCCCTACAGTACTCTCCAGCCACATGTGCACAGATGCTCACAGTATGTGCCATGCTACACAATATGATCCTGCAGAACAGCTGTGGAAGGATCATCACAGGTAAGGGACACACAGCCCCCCACCATTGCCATGGTTCTGACAGCCACATCCAAAGGGGGATTTGGGAGGAGGAACCACCTGAGGCTGTCCCTGTAGGCAGATGTAGGCAAGCCCAGTGTGGCTTGGCCTTGGCAAAGAGGCAATGCATATCACATGCACTGACAACCAAGGGTCCTAGGGACTGACACCTTACTCCAACTCGCATACATAGTAAAAAGGATGCCAGCCACACCACATAACCTGTACCTTACCATGTATTGGCTGTGTACTGTATGTGTCAGACAGAGTCAGCCCTGGAAAACAGGTTCATAATTACTGTGTGCACAAGGTAAGTCACTCTCCTTTGCAACAAATGTATGGGGTACTAAACTACGGTTGCATATGTATGGACTTGTTGCATTTATGCAAGGGAATAGAGTGGACAACTGGGCTACTTGCAGAGAACAAACAGCTGTGTGTGACAACAAGTACTCTGCCCAATAGTGACTGCCCCATAATATGCAGTAGGCCTCAAGGCAGCAGAACCCACGGTAGTATGTAAGAGAAGTGCCAAACAGCGGGGTCATAGGACAAACGCATGACTCGCAATGCTACAGTCCCCTACCCCCATCATATCAGTGTTCACATACAACTGCAGTAACTGAGTATATGTTTACAAGGATATATCTGTGGACCACACAATCCCAGGGCTTTTGATAGTGTGAGGAATTAAAACTCACTTTGTTGTGGCTCATTAGGCCAAGTACATTAGTATGGTTGATGGTGTTCATGGTTCAAAACTGGCTCCACCTACAACTTTTGCATGTGAGGTACTTCTATGGTATGAGCCACACACACTCAATATGTCACAATCTGTTACTGCAAGAAAGTTGGACAAAGCCGGAGACAATGGAGGGACAGAGGGCCAAACCTACACACATTATACATGCTCTGAGTAACTGAGAAGGTGTCTAGTATAACAGCAGGTTGCAATAAGTCAGAGTAGCAGCAGGATGTAAAGTGCATCACTTAACTATGTCAGTATGAAGTCAGTGTGCTCCATGTAGTAGTATATTATCAGAAAAACATAACCGTATGAGGAGCAGAGCAGACATATGGAGTGGAATGCTGGACATTCTGCAAAATGTGCAGTCAGAGGTGTGAAGACTGTTATTATGTGTGTGTGATGTGTTACATCATGTACCCCAGTCACAGCATACCTACAACCACTTAGAGCAGGAAGCCTGGACAAACCCATGAACAGTAGTGGAACAAAGGCCCAAATATAAGGAGAAGGTTAACTACTGGCCAGAGAAATGTAGAAAGTTCAGAGAATAACAGGTTATTCAGTAGCATGGGTTTCCTTGTGTGCATGGAGTCAGTAACTCAAATGTCTGTCACCATTTCCTAACATCAGTCTATGATGATTTGCCACTGATGTACCAGAAAATCATAATGCTATGTAAAATGTACCATACATTTGATGCAAAACTATGTACAGTCTATTACAATCTGCACAGTTGCTAGGTATGAGTCATATATTACATTCAGCACACAGCCAGGGAATCCCATAGACAAAATATCAGAGAGGTGCTGGAATATTGAATCAGGTTCAGCAGCTAATTGGCTGTAGTACACAAAATCCCAGACTGGAGTACAGGTAGTTCTGGCCTGGAGTCACCTTGTAAGTACTGGCAGTCACACTGGGCATGCTTCTACACTTAGCTAACTTGAGCCCTTGTCTGATGCCTACTCTGCCTAAAAAATCAATATCTGAAAATATGTTTGTGCTTACAGACAGCTATGTATATGTATCTATCTCTCCCTATAAACCTCACACATAATCACCCTATCTTTCATTATGTGGCACACACACACACACACACACACACACACACACAAACACACATATCTATCTATCTATCTATCTATATATATATATATATATATATATATATATATATATATATATATATATATATATATATATATATATATATATATATATATATATATATATAGATAGATAGATATAGATAGATAGATATAGATATAGATATAATATATCTATAAATATATATATATATATATATATATATGAGTATATGTGTGTGGGGATGCACGAATGTCCACAACTACATGCAGAATGCTGGGGTTATCTGCACCTACACATATAACAGTTGTCTGATGACCAAGGCCACATACTGACATAATCCAACCAACCACAGAATCCTGTGCCTGTGGAATGTCACCCTGTAGACAGACAATGGTGAACAGGTGTTATAATGTGCAATTGCTTCAATGCAGGACTTGGACAGGCCATATTACCATTGACCAATTGTCCACCTAGCAAACTGCAACCAGCCAGAAATGGTGATACTGGTAACTGTTCACACATAGCGGGGGTATTAGCAGGTGCACCATTTCTAGGACACTAGATATAGTCGCAGCATAAAGCAGGCTCAATCTGCAGGCCACACAGGCTGTCTAAGACAAGGTCAAGTTATGTAGCCCACAACTACTGTGGGTGCAGCCACATGTACACCACATGTAACCAGTGGTGTGTACAATTAGCACTGCCAGCTGTAGTGTGGAATAGTAGGTAGGTAGGATTTCAAATCTCACAGTAACCACCTTGTGTGTGTGTTTTTTTTGTAGATATTTCACAGTTCAGACATGCTGATCTGGCCTATCTCTGTGCAATGACCAATCATTTTATCGCCCTGTAACTAGTGTCTTCCCCAACATTGGCCTCCCTATCAACACCTGCTGATGCCATCCACCTTAACAGTAATGTCTGAAAAATATTAAAACAGATAAGGCCCGTGATGCATGTGCTAACTCCTTAGTACTATAGTGTATACTAATAGATAGATAGGAGTTCTAACCTCCCTCATGGCAACTCTGTGTATGTGTATATGCATATATCCCCTTGCAGCAGTGTGCCTATCTCTGTGCAATGGTTATACATTTTAAGGCCCTGTGACTACCTGCCAGCCCCCACATTGGCCTCCTTTACAAGGCCTGATGTCATCCACCTTAACAGCACTGGCTGACCATATCAAAATAGATAAGCTCTGTGGTGCATGTGATAACCACTTAGGGCTTATAGTGTATACACAAGATTATGCTGACTGCCCCTATTGGCCCTGACACACTGCTCTACACAACTGCACCTAGATAACCATGTGCATAAACATCTGTACCTTGTTGATGTCATATATCTGCCGTGCTGCAATGCTGTCCTGTGTGTTGTACTGCTGCCAAGTTTCCATAACTTAGCCACTCACACCCCTGGAACAGAAACATCCACAGTTCTGTGAGACACCTGTCATTCTGCAACACTACCACCAATATAACATCATACAACAAAGGTACACAAAGTTTGATGTGTACTTATGACACATGCCAGCATACAGCACCTGTCATGGCATAACACTACCACACTAAAAAAACACATGTAATGTAATATAGTCACCCTGTGCATCAGACACATATTTGCATGTCCCTACATTGATTGCACGGATGGCAGCAATGTGGCACAGGTATCATCACATGCTCAGGTTGTGGTGTGGGAGTGCCAGAGGCCTAAGCTGTGCCAAACAGTTGACAGCATGTGTGTGAATCAGGAAGGGTTGCTGCTTAGCTGGGCCATGGAGAGGTGCCATGTGTATCTGTTGGTGACCTGCATGTGACAGTGATGTTTGAGTGTGTGCATGTACACAGTCAAGCCAAGTGCTAGCCTTACACATGTGTATGTTGTACAGTTGTGGACCTTACATGGCAGAGTGGACAGTTCACTGTCTCTGGCCATGAACACAGGAACTGGGTCTGCCAGAAGTGGCAGTAACACCACCATGCCCAGGGACAAGTGCAGTGCTAGTTGCTGATGGTGACTGGTGTGTGCTGAGCCCGTGACCCACAAGGGACCACCCAAGACCATGTGCCCTTGGCCTGCTACATCATAGGTTCATAGGTTCATAGGTTCATACTAGGCTATCTGCCCGAGGGCATTTACAAGCCTAGCCCATAGTTTTGTGGCTTATGCCACCACTTTAGTATACCCTTTATTTTGCTGTGCCTCTGTCAAGCAGTGACACTGAGGTAATCCCTGGGGTATATCTGCGATCTCCCATCCATTGGTCAAGATTTCTCTTGAACAAGGCCAGCGAGGTGCTCTGCCTCACATATACCGGGATTTTGTTCCACAGCATAGGGAGTCTTTGGGTGATGAATCTATCCCTCCAGCACGTGTGGCTCTGACGGATCTAGATTTTTGAGGTGAAGCATATTCATCAAATCTGGGTTTGACATGGCCTTGTATGTCAGGCAAAGGTCACTGAATAGAGCTGGAGTTCTTTCAGTCGGCCAGCATAGG
Organism: Protopterus annectens; assembly: GCF_019279795.1. Classification (NCBI taxonomy): domain Eukaryota; kingdom Metazoa; phylum Chordata; order Ceratodontiformes; family Protopteridae; genus Protopterus; species Protopterus annectens. The sequence continues at coordinate 224,867,139 of NC_056729.1, read as the reverse complement.
ACAGATTTTTGAGACCCTTTATCCTCTTGGTGAGGAACTTTTGTGGCCTCTCCAGCTGCTGCAAGTGTCGGGTCAGAAACATTCCGAATGGGGCATTGTACTCAATCATTGGTCTGATGAGTGATGAGTATAGGGAGACTATGACCTCCCTTGATCTAGATGTGAATCCCTTCATGATAAAGTGGGCGATGTAGAAGGTATTCCTAACTACTTTAGCTACATGGGTGTCGAATGACAGGCTACTGTCAACCTGGGTCCCCAGGTCCCTGATAACTTCTTCTGTGCTCAGAGGATTACCACCTATATGGTAGCTAGGGTAACCTTGTTTTTCGAAGGGTATGACTATGCATTTTTGGCATTTAACTTTAGGCCATGGCTCTGGCACCAGTTATCCATTTCTGTGAGACCCTTCTGAAGGATATCTGTGTCAGATGTGCCAGTTTGCAGTCATCTGCAAACTTTGTCCCTCCTGTGTTTGCTTGTACTTCAGAAAAGTAGATGCCAAACAAGACTGTGGGACCCCACTTGTGACAGGCTTTCAGTCTGACATGGCGCCAGCAACTCTGACCCTGTGGGTTCTGTCACTCAGCCAGTTTGCAACCCATCTTGTGATGTATGGGTTAACATTTAAGCTGATGAGTTTTTCAATGATAAGATCGAGGTAGGCTGTATGGACTGCCTTTCCCTCATCAATGGCTTTGGGGCATGATCTGCCTTTGACAAAGCCAAACTGGGTTGGATCCAAAGTCTGCAAATTCCCTATGTCTTTATTTATGAGGTCCATTATGATCCTCTCCATGGCTTTGCAGATGGTAATTTCCAGGGTCGGTGGAGGCACCGCCTTTGTGAAGTGGGACCACAGTCGCAGTGTGCCACCCCTGGGTATGTATCCAGAGGTGAGATTATGATTAAACAGCTGTCCTAGCTGTGGGTTTAATTCACACAGCCTGGGACATCATCAGGTCCCATGGATGCTGTGTTTTTGCTTTGGAGAGAGCAGTTCTCACTTAGAGATGTTTGGGGCTGCAACCATTTGGTATAGATATCTCTCCTTTTGGGGAGGGAGTTTGCACTGAACCTGTCAGCCAGTATGTTGGCAATGTCTGCAGGATCAGTAATCTTTACATCATTTTGAACTAGTTCTGAGCATATCTGGGAGTTTCCTCCAGGTTTCTAACATAGCTAAAGAAGGCCTTATGATTGTCTTTTGAGTCTTTAGCTATTTTTCTCTCAAAATTTGCTTTGGATGATTTTATGAGAGCTCTTAGTTTTTACTTATAGTGATCAAAGGTGTCTTACCTTTTAAGATTTTGCTCTATCTTGTTGTAGAGTTTGTTTATGGCTGGGGTCCACCAGACTAGTCTTTGTTTTGCTTGGGATTGCCTTATCCATGCAGTCCTGCAGGTGCTGGTAGAAGGCATTTGTAAGTGATTCAGATCTGATCTCACCAGTGAGACTAGTTGTTCCATGGCATTTGAGTTTATGAATTCCAGGAACTTTTGGGCTAGGGTGTTTGGGCTTGAGTAGTGTCCCATTCTATATTTAGGGTAATGAAGTCACCTAGTATGATGGTGTTTGGAGATACATTTATCCCTCCAGTGTTTTCAGGAAAGCCATGTGAGGGGATGGTCTCCAGTCTTGAGGTGTGGGTGTCCTTGATGAATATGGATAGATAAAACCTGTTAGTGCTGGGGTGCTCTCAGGAGCCTTGAACCAGGTTTCTGTCACAGCACAGACATCGATGTTCTCCATACTGAGAAGGCCTGACCATAGTCATGGTGTGGCCAGCACACTCCCTTCTGTAATGCTGGTGGTACTGCCACTATGGGACCGTGCATCTGCACAGCCACGTGGACTCTCAGCAGATGGTGTTGCTGACCTATGTCCACATGTCCAGTGCCCTACTTTCACCAGAATTTCTAGCACAGACAATGTGTGGTCAAGGACTGACAATGTCTAACCCCACCATCTGTCCACTACATCAATGAAACAATCCATGGTATCACTAAAATGGTGGAGGAGTCACAGATATCAGACTGTGCTGCATCCAAGATACTGATCATCCATCTGGTATTGTATTCAAAATGTGCCTGTACCCCCATGCTGGACCAAAATATGCATCAAGTGTCCCATGATATGACACCTGTGACAGATGGTGGATGAGCAGCAGTCCTCCTTGAAGCATCCCTGTCAATCTGCATGTGTGGGACTGTGCAAGCGCTCTGGCTATGCCTAGTGTCTTCACCCACTGATGCCATAGTTGCTACACTCTCCTCTTTGATGTTGCCACACTCTGACTGCCTGATATATGTAGCCACAGGGGTCTAGGTATGTGTGGCCATACTGACTGTGTGCGGGGACACTGGGGAAGAAAGTGCAATGCCAAACCATGGGACAGATTCAGCCCCCAACAACCCCACCTGTGCCTCACTATGTCCACCATCAGCATCAGAGACACTGACCTCAGGTTGTGAGGGGGACAAACTCCAACCCCCACATTCACCTATGAGGAAGAAGTAAAAATGAGTACATGGCTACCTGCATTATTATGCATTGTAATCCACACACATACACCTATAGGTGAGGAGCCACAACTGCGTTACACATACCACATCGTATTCCTGATACCATGCACAACACATAGACAAACTACAACATACACAGACAAAACCGGCCCTTTATAACATGCACTGCAGCTATGTCTGGTTCATGTTGAATGGTTCATGTTGAGAGTACTATACACCTGTGCGATAAGCAATATGTAAGTGTATGTGATACACCTACACCTAAAACACAGTGCACCCATCTTGAGCATACCATGCCAGTTCTAGTATCACTTCCTTAGGTCTGTACCATCTCCATATTGTGTGTGAACAGGCATCAGTGAATGTTTGCCTCCTGTATAGCAGACTGCATAGACTTTCTCAAAAGTAAGTGCATATGTGTTGCTGCTCCTGCAAATACACAACTGTGATTACCCATTCAGTGCACGTCAGTTAACCCCTCTGATATCTAACATACAAGTGTTGTTCTCTGGCTAAGCATAACAGTTGTGCTTAGGTCAAAATGTAAGCCATTAACATTTGTAGGGTATATATGATCCATACAACAAAAGTAGCACACTTACCAGGCACAGAACATTGGACTCTGGCCACACCTGCAGCATCTATGGAAATGTGAGGGAAACGTATTGTCAGCAATACCAAATGTGGCATTGTTACAGTGTAGTATGTGCGTATATCAACATGTACAGTACCTAATGTGATACTGCCTACATTGCTGACATTTTGAGTATGTGTGCACAACTGTGCATTAAAACCAAACCACCCTCCTCAATGCAGACACACCTGACACCCGTGTACTGGTATTCAGAGGCTGCCACAATGGCTGATACAGCATTACACTGATGAACACAGGAAGCTTACCTGGACACTCCTCTGCTGTGGATGCTGTGTCATCCACCTCCATTATGTATGGGGTGATGGATGCTTGGGAGCTGGTGGTTGTTCCCAGGTTTACCAGGAATTCCTCCATGGCCGAGAGTGGTTGTTCTGCAGTAGGCCTTCCACCGGTAGCAGCATTGACCATATCTGTGGCTCAGGGTTGGACCTGCTCATAGGTTCTGTCCTGTAGCCCTACATGGTTGACTGCCATGATGAGGTCAGCCCACAGTGCTGCATGTTGGTCATGATTGTGTCAAGTACTGGACAGCAAAATGTTGTGATGTAGTCTGTGGCCATCCAGGATGACATTATTTTCAGCCTCTGAAAATGCCAGGTGCCTCCATCTATACATCCTTTCTGAAAGACAACAAGAGGGGAACACATCACAGGACCAGATATGTTAATATCCACTATTTACAGACCCTGCACATCCAAATTGCCCTGCACTATCCAATGTTACCTCCCATGCCATACCACAAGTGTATCAACGTATGTATGTTGCAATCACCAAGATAATAGCAATACTGGTTAGGACTCTGTGTGCCATGACAGAGTGTGCTGTATGTCTCCACACCCATCAATGCCATCTACTGTGGTGTGTCCCCTGTGGGCAAAATCCCACTGCTATGTCATACAGCCACTGTCAGACACATAGGTGTGTGTTGTTACATGTATGTGGGGACAGTCCAGCAACATCACTGTGCCACAATGACAGATAGCAATGCAAACCTAATGTAGTATAACCTTCCTTTAGGCATCATACCTCTCCAGTACACAGATGTTTGCTGAATGTGTACATGTGCCTGATGTATGTGGTCCTTTTGGCAGAAATCTGTGGATGTCTGGCAAGCAGTTGGCCAATAATCGATGGTTTTTCCCAGAATATGGGGAATCTGGCTGTCACACACCAGAACCCTCAGAAAACAGTTATGGTACAGTAATATCTGTCACTCTATTCATACTCTTACTATGTTTGACCAATATGTACACTCTGCTGCTGAGGTTTGGCCTGTGTCCCCCAGTAATACTGGCTATGACCTGACTTCCTGCTGTAGAGGGTTGACAGGTATGTTAGCCATAGCTCTCAAGCAATGACATACGAATGCTGACTAAACTGTGACCTAACCAGAGTACATCAGGGACAGTTATGGACACCTTTACAATGTCTAAACTATTATTGTGTAACATTTATAGACTGGGAGGTGCTGAATGACAGTACCTCATGTGATATGACAGCTTTGTCCACCCTTACTTGCTGACAATACGTCTACAATATAATCCAGCAAAATTCGTACAGGAGCCAACCATTGTAGAATGGAGCAAGAGGGCCACATCTGTGATGTAATTCACAGCAGGCGCAGTTGAGATGCATGCCTGTAGATGTTGGACAGCAGAGTATTAACTGCATGTCATTCCCAGAGATGGGCTACTGTTGTAATACCTATCCCCCATAAATGCATCCTCCCATCTGCATCCCATTATATGGGGATTTGTAATACATTCCTGGTAGAGTAACATAATCCTTTTGTGAAGAAATCCTGATGAACAATGCTTGGTAATTCTCATTCTGTCTTGGTTCAGCAAGTTACAGACCTGTTTCCCATAGGCACTTGCTTGCCTTTTGTAGGTAATCATCAGTAACAAGTAATTGCCTGTGCAGCAATCCATGGCTCAGACTTGCTAAATGCATCCAGAACAGCTGGGTTGCACTTTCATTAGCCAATGAAATAACACAGCAGTCCAATATTTAAGGCCTTCCTATGGGCCTTAGCCCCTTACTTAGTCTGTGAGATGGACATTAGTGAGGTGTGGTGTCTACATCATCACACAGGGTAGGTAATGATATTGTCCACTGTTGAGATTTATGAGGTATGTCTACAGTTTCCCATGCTATATTTGGCCATTGTCAAATTACTTTATGATTATCTGGCAGTTCAGTATTCAACACTGGGGTTGAGGTTAGTAAGACGGTAGAGACATGTGGGTGTCAAACATCATACCCATCAGAATATGCATACTGCTGCAGCAGCTGCTGAGATATCAGCTCTGTATGTTTGTAGGGGCAGACTGTGACACATGTCCCTGTGGCTTGACCTTTGCCCCACACCCCTTTATGTATGGGTATCATGTGGATCTCTTGGTCTAGGGGGAGTTGTGAGGTATGGTAGGTCTGTAGCAGATAGCATAACATTGCAGCTCCATATTTTGCAGCCTGCAGCTGCTGCTTTTTGCCTAGGACTCATAGTGGGGAGTGCGAACACACTGAAGGACAGCAAGCTGTATGTGTCAGTGAGGGAGCAGTGTCAGCTCTGTCATCACAGCAGATCCAGGTAAGGATATCCATAACAGTACAGTTGACACATGTGCTTAAGGTACATCTGTTATGTAACAATGCCAGTCAGAGAGTAGTAGGCAACATATAGGTAGGCTATACGAATACATGCAGTATGTCCATACCTACAGTCCATTGACTTGCTAACATGTATAGCAGTTTGCTGTATTCACAAGAATGTAATTCAAGTGCAATATACTGGATTTGAATCCAGATCTGTGGGTGGCAGAATGTACAGCATGCATGGCATTTGTCAGACTTAGCTACTGACTCACAGCTGCTGCAGGTGTATTTTTAAGATATTTGTCTATACATACAGTCCGTGACACAGGAATTCCATCAGCATGTGTTTTCTGATGGTTATGAGGTGTAACACTCAAATGTCTGTCATAAATTTCTAACCTCAATCTTTGGTGACTTGCCAGTACTTTAGCAGACAGATATGTTTTTGTGAAAACATACCAAAACTAGGGGGCACAACTGCGGACATTCTGCAGCAGTCTGTACAGTTGACAGCTATACCTGCTATCCCAGGTATCATGTACATCCATTAATATTTATTTGGCTGTGTACTGGTGTAGTGTCTGCATCACACTCCCAAGTACACTGCCAATTTCCCCATTATATGCACTTGCAGTGTGTCAGTGGCAATCTGGATATGTTGGTGGAAACACCTGCTGTAATACAGAGCTGAGTGGCCTAGTAGGTGAAAGCACTGTGCTGTAGTTGACAGGGGTCCTGGTTCGAGATGTGGCAGGGGTGATTATTTTGCAGATGTGCCTAACACTGTCAGAAACACATAAGATGATTAAGGCACTTTTAAGCAGTTTTATGCAGGTTTGCGTGGAGCACCATGCCTCTTAGCTCTGCTTAAACCCACGCTAAAAATAAAAAAAAAAAGTGCGATAGGAAAGTGGTGAAATGGGGGCAAGCGGGGGGAAAAACATGCTGAAAAGCAGGTAGGGATGTACAAGGTGGGTGTAGGAAAAGACCATAGCTTTCCATTTCTACTACAGCAATAGCTGTGCAGGCTTTGCAAGAATTTGAAATTTGGAGCATCACACCCCAGAGAGAGGCTGAGGACAACATGAATGTGTTGATTAATGACTGTAATATTTAGTTGCGTCCAGTGGGCATGTGTGCGACATGGAGAACTACATATGCAGCAATATTTTTTTGTTTTTTGTTTTTTTATGGAACAGGTGCCCCCCCCCCCTTTTTTTTAAAGGAGAGAGTGGAATGTTGGGGAAGGGATATAAGCACATGTGAGGAGGTAAGTTGGGTAGGAGAGATTGCATCTGCAGACAGACAAGACAGACAGGACAGCATATGGGGGAATTGTGTGATATATGAGGAGGTAAATACCTTGGATGGGGAGGGTGTTGTGGAATCAGAGGTCTATGTCCCCCCAGACAGCAGCAGTGTGATTGAGCTCCACACCCACTGGCAGTCAATACTGCTCTGTCACTGCCATGAAGGTGGCTGTGCTGGAGGCTAGGCACCAGGGCCAGCAGCTTTGTCCATGTTGTTAATTCTGCCCTCAATCTGGTGCAGGTGTTGTTCATACCCATGATGAACTATTCTAAGCACCATCACCGGTAGCTGATCCTGGGTTACAATGCCCCCTCCACGCCTGCTCCCAGGGGATGGGCCCTGTCCCCTGAGGCAGTACCACCCATAGGTGATGCAGGGTCAGGGAGCAGGAACACCGGCTTGGGTCCCAGATATGCTGGGACCCAGTGCCATGGCTGGCTGAGGTAGGGTAGGCAGATTGCCAGGAACCAGCCTACCCAGTCGAGCTGTGATGTTGAGGTATTTCAATGTGTATAGGTTAGTAATGAACAAAACATAAAGTTATAACAGCATGCCAGAACACTGCAAATAACCCAGTAACATAACAATGTATAGTATATGGAACACAACAATAAGTAAGATAGCAGTCAGTATAGTAACAGCATGCCAGCAACAGTTACGGCATATGGCCAACAACATAGGTAATTCAACAAGATAGGTTAGTATGCAACCATTGTAATACATGACAATAATAAAACACAAGGCCCAAAATAACATTTAGGGAGCAACATATATTAATAGTAAAGCACAACCAATGTGTAACAGTAATACATTATGAAGAAGATAAGGGGTGGAGGAGAGAGAGAAATACAGTCCATTAATGCTAGAATAGGCTATAGTTTGCAACAGTACTGTAATATATTCTACAGGTCTGCCCTTCCTTTATGTATAACAGTGCCCTATAGCTTCTGTAGCATGTTCATACCTCTCAAGCGATCTGCATGGGACAGTATGGGCCAAGCAGTAACACCTGCAGGTACACAACTACAGATAACTATAACATGTCAGGTGGACCTATATAACTACTACAGTGTACTGTGGTCTACTGTAGTGTGACTGTACTATTGACATTATCATATCGATAATAGATCTGTGACAGAGGGATTAGACAACAGTGATTACAGCCCATGACAGCATGACACTTGAGAGACATGTATCTTGTACAGTAAAGAGAGTATACAACTATCATGCCGTCCTTGGAAGGCATGAGGTTAGACCATCAGCAAACATTCACAGATACACCAAGCATGCAGCCATATAAAGTTTGTACATTTTATTTAATGTATTAACTTTTATTAGTATTTTACTTGTTGCCTTTATTTTATGACATCTTATCACATTCCTGTTCAGTGCTGTTAATACTCTGTTACATCTAAACACACAACTTATTAACCCATACTAAAGGCTACTGCACCCATTCACCTGTAATTCCTGTGGGGAGAACATCTGTTAACAATACATTACTGATTCACTAATATTTACTAGCACCTTTGACTGGATTCAAATTCTGGTCTATGTGTGACAAAATGTACATCACACACAGCATTTAAACTGAGCTACCGAGCCACTGCTCATTACTGACTGACTAATATTTGTCTAGAGCTCACTTGGAAACAATATATGCCCTAATATTAGTAGTGCAGTTTTATACAAGACTACAGTGACACTTAAACACACATGCATGAGATTCATGCATGACAGAGAGACTAGGCAAACTGTACATTAATACATAGAATGCATGTGTACACAATAAACTCTTAGTGGTGGAAATATCTGTGACATGTACAGTCCATATTGGTGTACTGTGTTGGCTACCTGACCCATATACAGTTGCAGATAGTATATTTGCAGTCTATAGCTGTTACAGTTTCATAATTGCCTGCAGTACCGTACCTCAGAGCAGGAATGCATATAGCTGAAATGCAATGGTTAACACAAGTCAATCCTGATATACACACTCTACCTTGGGTGTTCCTGGCATTGCTTCTGATGTTAGTGCAGAACAACTGCCATTATGCATATATCTTGTAGTACACTTCTAAATCTACAGTTCAGCATAACACCCTCCCTAAGCTAACCTGAGTCACTTAGCAGTATTCTTTTGCATTTGTATTAAAGAGAAGATGCCATACTCAATTTCATGAACAACAGCCCTACTTACACACATATTGCACAACACAGCTTTATTAGGGGTGCCTTCATGCACTTATTGCTATATCTGCAAGGCTTTATTGCACAACAGTTTATATAATGAAGGTGTTGCAACACAGCTGTAATTCCACAATTATTGCAGTAGAAACTGTATTTCTTTAACATTATCAGTTTTCATGCTTTAATCTTTATTGCACTATACTTGGCAATAATCAGTTATTGCAGTACAGGCCTACATCCACATTCTTTGCAATACACATATCTGTACTGTATGTACCTACTGTCAGTGAATGCATTACTCTTTTGTCTTGTGTATTTGACTATAGATTGCAAATTAATCTGTACTCACCACACTCACAAAACAACCTGGCCTAGCACCCTACATGGGCCTCTAGGTTGTGATATCTCTCCTCTGTAGCTGTAGGGAGAGAAGCACACCATTATGTGTACCTGTGTATTGCACATTCAGATAAGGTATTGGTCAAACAATGCTAACAGTACTTACAAACATGTGGGGCATTCCCATCCCAAGCATCCTGGACCCAGGTGTCCAGAAGTCCCCTCTTCCACCACTTCAGATGATAATAATGATGATGGACCTGCTCACCTGTGTGGGGGATACCTGTTCCACCGGTGAGATCTCGTGCCAGCTGGTCCCAGGCCTCCAACTTGTACTCCAATCCCTGGAACTGGCCCTACAGCAGCCAGTGTTCATGGTCTTTCAAGAGGAGTCCAACCATTACCCTGGACTACAAAATTCCCTTCCGCTGCACCCAGAAAAGTGCACCTTCTCCTACACTTGCCATAGTTCCTGCATAGTTCAAACTCCAACAGAATCTGCTGTATTCTCACTTAGTCCATTTAATATAGCCTGTCTTCCCACCCTTATGCACCATTTTTAAATCTGCTGTGCGTCGCTTAGCATGGAGCAAACCAGATTAACTCAGCTGAGCTTTGCTTGAACTGGCAATGCTTAGCAGTGTGCAAACCAGTTCAGCACAGCCAAGTGGTACTGAAACAGAAATTGCTTTAGCAGTGCTTATCTTGGCTTAGCACGGTTTAGCAGAGCTTAGCTGAGTGCAGCATGTCATGATTTAAAAATAACTGGCATAATTTATATTTTGTAAATAATTGCTTAATTTCCCTTCCCTGTATTCAGGCCCCAAACCTACTGCACATAAGGCGGAGACTCTAACCACTTGGCTACCTGGATATGGGGAATGTTGCTACACTTTTACATATACCTCTGAGCCAAGTTTGAGAACCACTAAGCGTCACGCAGTACCATGCAAACTTACTCAGCTATGCTTAAACTTGACCTTTGGATTTATAGTTAAAAATATCCAGTTTCTATTTTTAGATGTTTGGTATGTGTTCATTGTTGTGCAGTGTGATGTGGCACACAAACATAAAAAAAATATATAAATAGTGAAACAAAATAAAAATATTTCAGTACATGACTATACATTGTTTTACTGCACTTTGACAGTACAGGGAGTGTGTTATTCATCTCCAGACACAATAACACACTCCCTGCATTGATTCAGTAACCGTGTTACATGGCTCTCCCTACATTAACATGCATGGCCTGCTACCGAGAGGGAACCATGTACAAAGCCACAGTACCTTCCGTGTAGGCTGTACACTATGCCTACACAGATTTTATTAACTCTGGGGGAATGTTCATTTCCATTGTTCCACTTTGAAATAGTACAGTAGAGCTTGACTTTCAATTACTGTGTCATATGATCTATATCATGAAGTAAACTCCAGGGAAGAGCATATGGCTAATTCGCATTGCCAACTACCCATCGCTACTGTATTACTGTGCAAGTTTGTCTGGCAGACAGCTGTAGTATACCTACCTGTAGCTACATATCATTGTCTTCGATTCAGAAATATATATAGTGCACTGAGTAATCCTACTTGAACCAGGTTGGCACTGTGCATTAAATGTTTCTGAATATCCTCTCATGTTTGACAATACATGAACCTATGCTGTGCAATCAAATATATAAAAAGTGTAAATAAAACTGAAGCAGATCCACTAAGTACTGAACAGTTTGACAGTCAAATAACAGTGTTTCATTAACAGCACTGATGAGGATAACTCTTGAGTAATAATTTTTTTAAGGGCAAACATTTCCTTCTAGATGACTCAGGTTAAAAAATTGTACCCCAAAACAAGCTGTAAAATACAACTGATTGCAATCTCTTGCACTTCAGTGAAAAATATATTTCAAAGAGGAAGATCAACTGAACCACTTTTGTGAAAAGAACTGCAATAATTCCTTATGTAAGTGCTGCTCCAAGAAAATGTTGGGAAGTAATAAAAATATGATATTTTTTCTTTGAGGGAATTATAATAAGGAAGCAAAATGAAATGCATAGGATGGAAATGCAATGCAATGCAAAATGTTACGTTAGAAATGCAATGTTACATTTTTTATAAACAATACTCCAGGAATATTGATAAAGTGCAAGTTGTTTGTTTTATGGACTGAAATATCTAGCTTTGTAAATGCCATCTATAGTGGATGTCCTAAGAGACATGCTCAAGTTATTTGTGAGTTACATAATGAACAGTTTATCAGACATGCTTACATGTCTATAAGGGGGTACACCGCACAGATTTTCTGTGCTTCTTTTTGTTTTTGTTGTACTTTAAAACTGCATGCACTTGTACAGTGTGAATTTTAGGTGTACTACAATGCTCATTTTCACTCTCCTGTTGTGCAATCATGTATAGATGAATGCCCCCTACAAAAAATATTTCTGTATGTTTTAGACATTTTTAAGTTATGTATCTCAATATGAGAAAATTCATGAACTATAAGGTGTTTTGGTTGACGTGACTGGACATAGGAGAAGTATATTTATCACTCACACTATGTTCTTTAGACAATTTAGTTGCAGGATTTAACTTTTATAAACAAAACCAGTGCTTATGCACAATTATTGCAACTTAAACAGTTGATAACAAATTAATTTGAAATAAGAGATGATACTAATGTAAGAGAGGAGACAGCAGAGGTATAAGAGAAACAATAGCTTTAACAGTCAGAAATGTATGTTTTCATAAAGATAGGCATGAAGATTCAGTTGAGAAGTACACATGCATGATTGTAAGATGGGAAAGGCTGAGCAAAGGTTTTGGAGCAAACAATGTATAAAAAAAGCATTAGTAGTTGGTTAAATGATTCTGAGTTTGTGGGAAGTTTGATTTGAACGTTTTTGGCTTTGCAAGTAAGAAAAATATGTCAGCATCAGTATAGAGTATAGTCACAATTTTTTACTGCTGCTTACGGCAAATGTCATGCTAATAACCTTCTACAGAATCTTTAAGTATTTAAGGAAGCTGTCTTTTAGTGATTCAATATACAATTCAAGACTAATAACATGCCTGTGACAATTTGGGCAGACTTTAATGTCACCTTAGAGCTCTTATTTGACAGATCTCTGAGATATGATTTAAGTCACAGCTAATACTGAGTGAAGAAAGTGTAGTGTTGTGTCTGTGTGAGCTCTAGAGTACATAAAATATGATAGATGTATAGCATTATTGCATAACTGATACAATAGTATTGATTTCTATTTAATTTCAGACAAGATGTTTGAGGGGGCATTTACCCTGTATACAGTGCACTGTATCATGTTAGATCATAACAAAGTCAGCATGACATGCACATTCACTGATGATAAGGAAAGTAGTGAAGAGTAGACCCTCTCATTTTTCTTACGGCAAAATTAATCCAATTGGCTCATAATTCCCTTTATATGGTGGCAGCCTTGTAAGTACACTAACAAAGAGATGAGCACAGCTGCCAAAGCTAACTTGCATGCTGCAGTAGACAAGGAAATCCATGCACTGAGAGACACCATAGACAAATCATTTGCAAATTTGAGGCTACCTCCTTTAAATACAAGTTGTGACTTATGGACTATACAAGTATTAAAGTTAAAGAAGCTGAAGCTAATCTTTCCAAGACCAACATTTCTAGCAGGGGGCAGTTCTGTAAGCAAGGGCAGGTAATGACAAGCTGGTGGAAGACGCTACCTATAGGATAAAAAGTCTACAGGAAGGAAACCACCAGAAAGATTGACTCTAAAGCTGCCCATGGCTCTGGTAGATCTTTTGCTGACATTTGTGCAGCTTTCAAAGCTTTTTTATGAGTTGTCATATGAGTCCAATGGGGGCTTGCTTACCTCTGCCAAAATACAGACTGTATTGGACAGATTACATTAATCCAGAGTGGCAGAGTAACAGCCCATTGTCATTGGTAAGTGTATCTCAGTAAGTGAGATGCAAATGGTGATTCAAAGCCTGCCCCAAGTAAAGTTTGTTGGATTGACGTTTCTGGTATACAAACCCTGCTAGATCAGGTTCAACTTCCGTTATGGTTATTATTTCAAAAAATGCTTTATAAAAGCCATACCCCTAATCTCCAAGGGTACTCTGCTAGAAATTTCCTTCTACACCAGTCAAAGACAAACAATGGTCAGAAACCATAGACCTATATTTTTAATTAATGCAGATACAAAGGTTTGTGCCACAATTTTGGCAAAAGGATTTTGCCCTTAATCTCACAATGTATAAACCTCTCTGAGTCTGGCTTCATTAAATGATGGGTATGCACAGACCACAGTAGATCCATTAGTGTGTATATTCAGAAAATCACTCTTATTCCGTTTTTCCTTTGTGGATTTGAGAAGACTGCAACCTGACTGCCTTTTTGTCTTTTTTTTTTCATATTTATAATTCAATATTTATTTCTTGGTCATGAAGATAAGCGTGTTAGGCAGCAATACATTCTCACAGGTCATCCCTCCATCAAGAGGCACAAGGTAATGATGCCTGCTGTCCGAAACTCTGTTTATGTTTGCCATTAAGCCTTTGGCCTAAATAGTTAGGGACTGTGCAAACTTCACAGGTAGGATGTATCTGTGGTATGAGCTTCTCATTCTTTTGTTTGTGGATGACTGACATTTGTTGATTAAAGACCTGGCATGTGACATTCCTGTCAGCAATGAGATCCTGCATACATTTCAACATATTTTGGCCTTGAGAGCAAATAAAGTAAAAATTTAAATGCTTGTGATTAAAGAATAAGGAAATGCAGCTATGGATCAGGTTCCTGGTTATCTTTTGCTGCTGCTGTCTAAGCTTGCCTAGGCTTTCACAAGCTCAGACAGGGCTAATTCCCTGAAGTTCCTGCTTCACCATAAATTTCAGTATTGACTTAAACATTTCACTGTGGTATCTGCTCTTAAGTGAGTGACACAAATTCAAAATTTGAACCAACAGTTCATATGGGATGCTAGGAGGAGAAAATTGCCCAGCCCTGTATTATTCACCTAAATGAGAGGAGGCGCTGCAGGGGCCATAGACATTAGTCTGCATGCTGCAGCTATCAGTTTCCATATGCATGACTGACTCTGCTCCTGATTTCTCTCCCACCTTGCGGGCAGTATTAGAGACTTACAAATATGACAGTATCTCCTTCTCTGACCTGGCTGGTATTTGAAAGGATTTCCCAAATGCATAAATGTGTAGGAATGCATAACCCCACTCATGCAGACTAGAAACACATTTATAGGTGATTACATATATATTGCATTGCATCTCTGTCCACGGTGGTGGTGCTGCTGTAGCATTGTCGTCTCACAGTCCAACGTTGCCCTGTTCGATTCTCAGCTAGAGTGTCCTCTGTGTAGAGACATGCGTAAATGGACGTACCTTCATTGAAGGTTGTGTGTCAGGGCTGGCAACTTGGCACGTAAAAATCTACTGCCAATCATTAGTGGACCGGAGTTCTGCTGTGGCGCCCCCTAACTGGGAAAAGACAACAACAACATATATATATTGCATCTCTATGGCTCAGAGATCCCAAAATGTGGCCATTCAGAATTCATATCAGTGGGTCATGAACAGTTTGACAGGAATGGGTAGACTTTGTAATTAGATCCCTGAAGTATCTTTTACAAACAGGCATTAATAACATTTTTTTTTCCTTTGCATTTTTGAGACAAACATTTGGCCTCCAGGCAGGTAACAATTAGCATTACCTGGTATTGTATTATGCTGTAGCATTCTCTTCTCTATTCAGTTTAGTATAGTCTAATCCTATCAGTATTCATCAGATGGTAAAACAAGACTTCCCTTTGGTTCAAAGGGCAAGGGTAGGAGAATCCCCGATTGTTATAGATTATTGTTGTAGGGCAGAACCTGTATTCATGTTAGGTAGGTATATATTTAAATACTTATGCACAGAGCAAGAGTAATTCAAAAGTAAATATATTGATCAGCACCTAAAACATTGCAAAGCTTATTTATTAGCTTTCAGGAGTATCACCTGCCCTCTATTTTTAGTGGCTATTAAATGCCTAAGGATAGCCTCTGGTTTACAAAGGGCAGCTGAATGCACAGCTTGTAATGATGATGTAGAAATGCAAAGTGTAAGATTTGGGATTGCCCTTCTTCTTCAAAAATCTGTTTGTTAGCACAGAAATGTCTATTTTTAATTTACATTGAGGATTGTGATTTTTCATCATCTCGGAGGCTTCACTAATCATCAAAAATTATATTTAAAAGATTGTGCAATAAACATGCATAGTGCATATGCATATACTCTATTGGGTGTTCATCTAATAAATTACACATATTGTCTTGATAATCTTGCAGTAATGCTTATATCACATATGGACAGCCCATTCCCATAGTTTACATTTATAAAAACGTTAAGATAGTAGTATGTGAGATACTTCTGATAATGTTTTACACATATAAAACGTGTGCAAAATTAGGTATTATAGGTGTATAGGTTCATAGGTGTTTACTAGGCTAACAGCCACAAGGGCCTTATTCAGCCTAGCCATGCAGCCCAAATCTCTGACAAGTTCTGATACCCTTAATAAGTGTAAGCATGGGCCTGGGAGATGAACCATTTACAGGTTACCTGTTTGCATTAGAGACATAGGTGCCAAACCAGGGATGAATATCCGGTTTCTCATCCAGTTGCCCAAGTTGCACTTGAATTGGGTTAGGGAGGAACTCTGCTTCACATGGATGGGGATCCTGTTCCATAGATGGGGTAGTCTTTGGGATACATACCTATCTCTACAGCAGGTCCTATTTATATTACAGGCAAGGTTCAAGTCTTTAGAATGGGTAATTCTGGTACTGTTTGTTTTGTGGATATGCAGGAGGTCCATTAGAGAGGGGTCTGACAATGCCCTGTATGCCAGTCATAGATCTTCTCTCAAAAGCCTCTAGGAGACAGAAAATAGGGATAGGTCCTTGAGGCGGTCCTCATAAAGGATATTACGTACGCCTTCTATTCTTTTAGTAAGAAATCTCTGTGGACATTCCAGTTGTTGGATATACCTGGTTAGGTACAAACCAAAGGGGGAATTGTATTCAATGATAGGTCTGATGAATGCCGAATATAGTGGAACAATGACTTCCTTGGACTTACATGCCATGCTTTTGTTTATAAGTTGCACAATATACAATGATTTCCTCACCACTGTAGACACCTGATGATCAAAGGCTAGATTACTATCAATGTGTGTGTCCCTAAGTCTCTGACTATTGCATCAACTCTAAAGGGTGAGTTGTCAGTATGATAGTAACCAGGGATGGATGACTTCCCAAAGGATACTATTATGCATTTCTTGGCATTTAGTTTTAGTCCATGGCTCTGACACTAGTTGTTTGTCTGTGTCAGCTCCTCCTGGAAAACATTTGTGTTGAATTGTGCTGATAACATTTATTTATATTTTTTCCAGTTATCTTACAACATTGTACTGTAGTGTGATTGTGCCTCCCACCCACCAGGATTTATCTAATCAAATAACATATTCTAGCATTTGATTCCATGAAACCCACTAATTTCTATATATGTGACTGGGCTCCCTTTACCTCTTCTTTTATCTCATAATGGGACCTGACAGTATCCCAGGCTGTGTTCTACATGAACTACAGAATGAACTGGCACCCCACCTAAGCACCATGTTCAATCATAGCCTCACCACAGGCTTTGTGCCCACTAAATGGTGCACAGTTACGGTTATCCCACTCCACAAAGGGGGAGCCACCACGGACCCCAGGAACTACCTCCCCATTAGCCTAATGAACCCGGTCTGCAAGGCCATGGAACGTATCATCATGGAACTTATAAACAAAGACATCGGTAATCTCCAAACTCTGGATCCCACCCTGTTTAGGTTTGTAAAAGTCAGATCATGTCTTCTAAACCTGACAGACTTCTTTGAAGCAGTCAACAAAGCCGTAGATGAGGGTAAGGTGGTTCACACAGCCAATCTAGATCTCGCCAAGGCTTTTGAAACCATCGCCCACTCTGGAATTGTAGATAAGCTTACTAAACTAGGTATAAATTCCCATGTCACAAGATGGGTTGCCAACTGGCTCACTGACAGTATCCAAACTGTGAAAGTAGCAGACTCCAAATCTGACTTCAGACCAGTGAAAGGTGAAGTATCACAGGGTTCAGTCCTGGATCCTCTCCTGTTTGGTATCTACTTTTCTGAAGTACAGGCTAACACAGAAGGTCTTTGGCTAATGAAGTATGCAGATGACTGCAAACTAGGAGCCATAATCAAAACTCCTAATGATGTGGACATCCTACAAAAGGGCCTCACTGAGACAGATGCCTGGTGTCAACACCATGAACTCAAGCTCAATGCCAAAAAGTGCATTGTCATCCCCTTTGGTAAAAACACTGTACACATGAGCTACCACATAGGTGGTAGTCTACTTAACACTGAAAGTGTAAGAGACCTTGGGACACAGGTGGACAGTAGTCTCTCCTTTGATAATCACATTGCCACAGTAGTCAGGAAATCCTTCTACAAGGCACACCTCATCACAAAAGGTTTCCCATCCAGGAAAAAAAAAGGTCATTGTTCCCCTCTACTTGTCACTCATTAGACCCATTATAGAGTACAACAGCCCTTTTGGTATGTACCTCACAAGACATCTACAACAACTGGAAAGGCTGCAGAAATACCTCACAAAGAAGATTACTGGCCTAAAACAGATGCCCTATGCAGACCGTCTCAAAAAACTCCAGCTTTACTCCGTTGCATATCGCCTACTCAGAGGCGATCTCTGCCTAACATACAAAGCTATGTCAAACCCAGAGCTGTTGGACATGCTCCACTTAAAGAAATTCCAATCCCTCCAAGCTACACACTCTAGAGACCTAAACCTTGATACCACAATAAACAAAACATGCTGGAGGGATAGATTCCTGTCCCAGAGACTTCCCATACTCTGAAACAAACTACCTATCTATATCAAACAAAGCTCCTCATTAGCACTCTTCATGAAAAATCTTGATTATTGGAAGGGTAATAGGAAATTCACCCCGGGGATCACCTCTGTGTGCTCAACAGGAGCACAGGAAAATAATTTTCTTGGGTGGCGAAAGTCAGGGTACCCTTTTGGCTAGGCTTGTATAGGCCCTAGGGTTGATAGCTTAGTACCTACATATGAACCTTATGAACCTTATAATCTCTAATTTCCTTCATCGGCTGTATCCTATCTTTCATCTGATTTTCTTTGTTTTATTTTCATTGCCTCATGACAACTTTCTTAGAAACTAGCAAAATGATCAGTTATGTTCATGGCAAGTTTTTCTTCTTTCCCATCATTAAACCAACTAAACATTATACTTTCTTTTCTCAAATACCACTCTTTGTCCAGTATTCTATATATTGTAACTTAGATTCCTTGCTTGTATTGAGCTAAATTTGCGTAGAGCCAAAGTACCTGTTCCTAATCCCTTAACTGATTTTCACTGTATCTCCTGCATGTTGAACTTATATCTGGGAACATATATGGTTTTGAAGAGGTATAGAAATATGTTCACAAAGCAGTTGGGAAAAATCTTTGGAAAAAAATAAACTTCTTGCATCTTCGAGTTTATGTAGGTAAGTAAGTACACAATTCCAGCTTTTACACTGTGATGCAATTGAACTAGACTCCCCTTCTTCATTAGAGAAATTATCATCCAATTGTCAGTGGTTGTCTGTTTGTTTATAATGTCGTGCTAAAAGGACTCAGGTTCAATGATGGCTCAACATTTTTGAAATATGTTCTTAAATTTTCCTTAGTCCTGAGTAATCACTGTGGCACTTAGTAATGGCCCCAGCTCTGTTTTCCATTACTTCCAACCCCCAGCTGTATATGCATGATTTCTGGGAAGCTATCAAAGTAGCTTGTTGATAATGGTATTGAGTATAAGTGTCTAAGTAACCCATATTCCTTTGTGTGAAAGAGTAATGATTCCAATAGTGATACTAGCATAATAATGCTGTTTGTAATTGTATCTCTTTAACTGTTATCTTATGTGTGTCTTGATTTGATGTATTACATAAACTCATTTTCTTTCACAGGTTTACTGCTATCTTGAACCTCGTTATTGGTGAATTCTTGTTGTTTGCATATTTTTAATAATTTTGTGTTATCTCGTTGCTGACAGGTAATTTTTCTTGCGATGCTGTATTATGCTCTACTTGTGGGCATTGCAATAATACACAGTTTTTAAGCATACTGTGAACAATTCAAAAGTAATACATCAGAGTTAGAAATGATTACACCAGAATGCTATCACATCCAAAAAGATAGTACAGTTATGTAATAACATCACAGCAGAATTAGTGTTGCAGGACTGCTATATATGAATGAGAATCCGCTGGAGGGATATACCATTTTTCACTTTTCAACAGCTAATGCAAAGAATAAAAAAGGTCACACAGGAAAACCAGTTGGTTAAAAAAACGCAAAAAGAAAAATCTAGCAAAGCTAGACTTTTTACTGTGGTACCTTTATCCTCTTTTATCAGAGGTAACATGGGCTATATGCAAATTACCCCTTAAAGATATCAGGTGTTTTAGCTAAATAGAAATTCTGAACTTCGACTTTTTCTTTTACTTTTAAATCTATTTATGGACAGCTTCAGGCCAATAAAACCAAACCCTTCTAGCTGTGGGCATGCATGTTTATGCCTTCTTCTACCATAATCAACACAGCATAAGAGGAATGTTTGACTTTTGGAAACACAGGGTTGTCGCATCCAACTGATATCCATAAACATTAGGGTGCCTATAAAATATCCCAACTAACAAACTAAAACAATGAGTAAAAAGGTCACACACGAAACCCAATTGGTTAAAAAACACCAAAAGAAAAATCTAGCAAAGCTAGACTTTTCACTGTGTGATACCTTACACCTCTTGTATCAGAGGCAACATGGGTAATATACAAATTGCCCTTTGTAAAAGTAAAAGAAAAAATCATGGACACGCAGAATTGCCATTTAGCTGAAACACCTGATATCCTTAAAGGGTAATTTGCATATATCCCATGCTGTCTCTGATACAAGAGGTTTAAGGTATCACACAGATCTAGCTTTGTTAGATTTTACTTTTTTGTTTTTTAACCAATTGGTTTTCCTGTGTGTCCTTTTTACTCATTGTTTTAGTTTGTTAGTTGGGATATTTTCTAGACACCCTAATGTTTATGGATATCAGCTGGATACAACAACCCTGTGTTTCCAAAAGTCTAACATTCTTCTTGTGCTGTGCTGATGATGATTGATGAAGGAAGAGCCATTTTTGCCCATACAAAGGCGTGTGTGGTTTAATTTGTCTGAAATTGTTTATAATTAAACTTAACAAAACAAGTCATAAACATTCAGAATTACCATTAATCTGAAACATCTGTTAGCTTTATAGGGTCATTTACATATATCCCATGCTGCCTCTTATACAAGAAGTTTAAAGATTTACACAGTGAAATATCTAGCTTTGCTGGATTTTTCTTTTTGTGCTTTTTAACCAGTTGATTTTCTTGTATGATCTTTTTACTCATTGTTTTAGTTTGTTAGTTGGGATATTTAGTAGGCACTCTAATGTTTATGGTTATCATTTAGGTACAATAACACTGTGTTTCCAAAAGTGAAACATTCCTTGTATGCTGCGCTAATGATGCCAGACAAATGCCAAAACATGCATGTCCACTGTTGGAGGTGTTTGGATTTATTGGCCTGAAATTGTCCATAAATAGACTTAAAAGTAAAAGAAAAAAGTCATGGATGTTCAGAATTCCCATTTAGATGAAACACCTGATATCCTTAAAGGGTAATTTGCCTATATCCCATGCTGCCTCTTATACAAGAGGTTTAAGGTATCACACAGTAAAAAGTCTAGCTTTGTTATTCTTTTCGTGTTTTTTAACCAACCTTTCAACAGCTGGAAATCCCTTAGTGGCAACACTGTATTCTCAGCAATGACCATAAGAGGACATCCACTCTATAAAGAGAACAAGCCAAATAATGCATGGACATTACACCATATATATCCTGTATTTAACTACTTATAACATTTAGACTATGCAATTCTAACTGCATGCAAAAAATAATTCTCTACCTAAAAAAAAATTAGAAGTAAATAGATTAGCAAGAAATTGAATAAAAGATGTAATATAACCAGCATCAATGTCCACTAAATTATTAGTGTCAATGACTGAAGCCCAAACCAGCAAATCTCATAGACTTGAAACAAAACCACTGAACATTAGTGACCATGAAAAATCTGCCACAGTAAAAATGCCAAAACAAAACTTGAGGCAAATGCAAAATATAGACACATAAACTAACATTAACCTCCTTGAACATTACTTATGAATGTTTGCTCTACAGTTATAAAGCCTTGGAGAAGGTAGCACATCTATGAACTGTACAAGTAGCTGATTGCCCTCTCCATTTGTGAGTTAAGCAAGTTAAGTGAATACATTTGTTCAACTGGATCACAATAGTGAAGGTTTCCTAGCTGTAAGGAAATGGTTCTAAAGGTAAAGCTCAACACCTATCCATCTAGTAAAACTCAGCACCTGTCCATACAGATGCTGTTGTCAGTCCAGTGGTAGTGACATAAACATGGTATTCTGGAAGTCTTGGATTTGAGTCCCAAATGAGAGAAATAGTATCATCTTTTCAATTCTGTGATTTTAACAGCACTGGGATAGTGCCCTTTCTCTGCATCTCGGTGCATGTGTTTATAATTTGAGCTTGATCATCATATTGGGATTTCCTAGCTGAAAGAATAAGGCTATCAAGGGAAAACTCAACACCTATCTGTCCCTTGACAGTCACATTGGAACAATATGCTCAAGGTTTGGGTTCAAGTCCCAAATGAAAGCTAAAATTACTCCTTCACATCTGTGATTTGGACAGTGGCAGAACATAACATTTTCTTTGTATTTTTGTGTGTGTGTGTGTGTGTGTGTGTATGTGTGTGTGTGTGTGTGTGTGTGTGTGTGTGTGTGTATGTGTGTGTGCGTGTGTGTTTGGAATTTGCTCATAAAAAAGGCATCTTTTGGATCCAGTGGCTCTTTTATATTTACAAAGCAACCAGTATTCGCTCAAACTGGTATCCAACTTAGCACATTTTCCTTACCAACATATTAGGGTAAGGAGAAGTATATCATTCAGCAGTAATCCTTTTATTTGTGCACTGATTGTTTAAAGAGTTATCACAAAACTGTAGTATGGGCATCATAAGGATCTCTTTGGAAGAATTCATAAATGCACAGTACAATGAAATAACATTTATAAGATTCATACTGATCAATGAATAAGATGTATCACATTAAAGCAAAGCGATTGTAATTCTTGCTATACCATGAAGTGGAAATTGATTTAGTTTTTGTTTTTTTTCAGAATGGATGGATGGATGACAATGTAGCTGTCTAAAAATATTTTAAGTAAAAACTTTATAACCTCTTCAAATGATATACTGCTCTTCTTCTTACAGCAGAAACAATGCAGATAGTTAGCCCAATGGAAAAAAAATACTCTTTCATTACAGGATAAGCCTGTTTCAAATGTCCTGAAAGTGACAGCCAATGAATCTGCCTAGTTTGGGCCACCCTCTGTAAATAATAACAGAAGTCTTTCTTTTCATTTTCCTGTTTGGTATACAAAACTATAAGACAAAGACAGACTAACCTTAACCAAAATGATACTGTTACCTAAAATCTTGTTCATTGGCCAAGCTCTAATAATTCCTCCACCTGTCAAAATTAAACAGAAAATGAATAACTTATTACTCAACTTCCTTTGGTATCCCATAAAAACAAGAATTTCTCTTCTCTGGCACACTACAAGCTGGGATGAAGGAGGTATAGGGTTTCTAAATATTGATTTTTATTTAAAACTCTGCATTTATTAACATAGTGTTGCTTTAGAATAATACTTCTTATACATCATATTGGAAGTTAATACATGAAACCTTACTGCTTAATAGTAATAGGGCATTGCTTGAACCATACACTCAAATGCATGCAGACATCTTTATATGGATTTTAAAAATATACATTCAAAGTGAAAGGTCAAAATTTGTTCTCACACCTCTTATAAACAAAATATTGCTGCTGTTTAAAAACCTTATGTTTTGTAATCAATTAAGAATTTATTAATAATTATGTTTCTTATTGCTTACACAAATGAATTGTTGATATCTTTTGATACTCAGAAAATGTTAGAATTTAAGAAGGGTAACCTATTACATTGGAATCAGTTTCTCTCAGCTAATAAAATAAGTTCTGCTGACTATTTGATCAGCAGATATAGCGTGAAAAATTGCAATTGGCTGGACATCTAAACTTGTAAGGATTTTATATATACAAAGCTCATACCCTCATTAGAGGCATACAATAAGAGTTACTTAAAATCTTGGATTTTATCTCAACAATTATTAATAGCTTACCGAAGAATACTTCATACATATTTGTTATTTATAAAATTCTCAGAAATGATTTTAGCAAAACAGATGTTTCTTTTTGGAATTATTTAAGTGAAGTTAATAGACAAGTATTCTCAGAAACAGATAAAAAAAATTGTTCACAGTCGGTGAAGTAATCCATATCTTCCCTGTTCTGGCATGTATACACGCAGAAAATTTTACATAGATTTTTTTATACCCCACATAGACTAGCAATAATGTACAAGAAAGATGAAATGAAATGCTGGAGATGTGCACACCCTGATGCTGACTGGATGCATATGGTTGTTAATTGCAAAATAATTTCCCTATTTTGGTTAGACTTTAAATATCTTTGTAAAGCTCTATGGACTGCGAACTGTATGACTTCTGACTCCCTTATCCTATTCAGTGTTCCTGTTCCTGAAGTCATTCCTAAAAAACAAACATTTTTACTATGGTATATCCTGTCTATAGAAAGGAACACTGTTATTAAAAATTGGAAATCCCAATCTATTCCTGTCTGTAAAGTTGAGTTTATTCATCTTGTGAAACACATTTGTAAGAATGAGATTGCTACTATAAAAGCAAGGACTAAGAACACAGTTCCTCATTTAATTGCTTGGGCAAAATTATCTAATCTGTTAGGGAAATATAAAGTGTTCTCCTATGTATATTGCTTATTAGTTGTTATGGACATTATATATAGTTTATTTGTTTTTTCTTGTTACTATGCTGTTAAGTTATTGTGTTATAAAATGAATAAAAAACATTTTGGAAAAACTGTAAGACAAATGTAAACAATCTGGGTAAATTCAGAAAGTAATTTAGGTATAAAGGATGGTTTGTTTTAAATAATACCCATTCCACATGGAAATCTGTATAAGCCATCTTACACATTATGGTCTGTAAGCTAGAAATCATCTTAGTAGAAGATATTACAAAATAATGCCTTATTAAGTAAATATTTTAAATCAGTAAAATTGATTAGTTCAGAAAAAAATATTCTAGTCTAGAGCAGCTGGATATCTTGTACATCTTAAATGCAGCCCTTTGT
Source organism: Protopterus annectens (assembly GCF_019279795.1). NCBI lineage: Eukaryota > Metazoa > Chordata > Ceratodontiformes > Protopteridae > Protopterus > Protopterus annectens. The sequence goes on along the minus strand of NC_056729.1, from coordinate 224,842,016 downwards.
TTGCTTGTCTATGTCTGTATATATGTGTGAATGTGTGTATGCTAGATTTCAAATAAGAAGCAGCTGTACAGAGGGGACCGCACATTATTTCTCACAAGCCCCATTCACTTTTATATGTTAAATGAGCTGCTAGTCCAAACAATCACTCAAAACCAAGGTTTACTGCTTTCACATGGCTGACAGCATTTAGAGAGTGGGTCTTTTGCAAATTATCTATTGCTCATAATACATCATGAGTTCTGTTCAAAACTTTTATGGGACTGTTGGTATATTTACAATCTCTCTTCACTATTCTCACATTTCTGCATAAGGGTGAAAATTTGTAAATACACTAATTCCCCAATACCCCCTGCCCCTACGTCTGTAGTCATATTTATTTTTCTTGTTTGTCCAAGGGGAAGTTCATCGACATTTTTTTACATAACTGGAAGAAAAGCTACTGCTTACTAAATCCCAAATTTACCCTGAGATGTAAAATCCTGAATTGCTTTCTCCCTACCCATTAACAAAATTATCTTTACTGTCAGAATATCTATTCAGTGCCTGTTTTGTATGCACCTTTTGTCTTTCACAGTACATGTCCCACAAAAGATATCTAACAAGTTACCCACCCCCAGCTATATGACAATTATGTGATTAGCTGATAGTTTATGAGACAAGGGGTCCTTTATTTATTTTTATATGGAATAGATAATATTAATATAATCTCTTTTAATACACATTAGAAAGCTCTGTAAGTGGTGATGTTCATTGAATAGATAGAATAATCCTTTACTGATTAGTGGAAAACTCTCAATACATGTCTAACAACAGGAGTGACATAAGGGAAACATTCCTGAATACGTACCCACAACTTTCTCCCACATTCCTCCTGATACTACTTCCATTCTGCCTAGCCAACATCTCTCTATAACACCTCTCCTCTTGTCCACAACTACTATACCTCCAATTCCAGTCTTCCCAAAGATTACAAATTATGAATACATTGTATGTTTATACTCCTGTAGCAGTATAAATGTTAATACCATGTTATAATACATAGTGTTTAATAATTAACTTGCTTATTTTTAAATGGAAATGCAAGGCTACAACCTGTGTACTGTTAATGTGTTACATGATTATTTTTAAATTGTTTTGTGTTACTATCTCTCTCTCTGTTTGTAACTATTGACTGAACATTAAAAATATCCATGGTCACCAATATTCTTCCCTGGTAACAAAAAAACAAATAAATAAGTCAATACATAAGTAAATAAATAAATAAGTAAATACATTAGTAAATAAATAAATAGACAAGCAAACAGACAAGCAAGAAATTAACTAACAAACAAATAAAAAAGGCATAAATTCACAGTTCAGATATCTGGTAGTTTGCTCAGTTTATCTTTTCCAGTGAAATGAAAATAGCCCAACTATTTAATAGTTCTTCAGTTTTGAAGTTTAATGTTTGCCAACTGTAAGTTAAATAAAGTCTTTTCAAATTGAGTATTACTTGATGTTTTAAAGCCTAGACAGATCTACAAGTCCTTCCTTGCTAGAATTCTTAATTCATAATCAAAAGATGTAGATGAACAAAATCCGCAGAATTAGCTAGCCATGCAATCCCCTAAAAAGTTAAGCTGTCTGTAGCTGGTCTTCCTAAATCATATTAGGAATGTGTATTAGAAAACAGCTTTACAGAAACTTGGGGAAAAACTACTTTCAAAGTCATAAATGGCAAGCATTTACCTGTAAATATTTATAGAGTTTTTATAATCCAAAGAGGGTCAAATACATGAGTATAGCCAGGGATACACCCAACTGGAGATACAAAGGCTACATCAAATATACCCGATCAGTAGCTTCTATATCTGCACATTCTTTCCACTCTTTGGGTAATAACAGACAGGGCAGATCTGACCTGATGTGTGATAGTAGCTTCATCTGCTGTCATTCACTGATGTCTGAGAACCATACTATACCTGTGTCCCAGGCACAGACAATTCTATGCATGTTGTAGGTAGGGGAGCAATGGCTGCATAGCAGGCTGTATTGTTGCCTCACAATGATTGGTTTCCCAGTCTATTTCTTCATGGACTCTGAATATTCTCCTTGTCTATACAAGAGTTTATGTTATGTGGAGAGGTTTCCACCCACATCTCAAAGGTGTGCTGATGGTAACTTTGTGATATTCCCTAGCAGACTTTGACGTTTGAGAAGAAGTACCTTTGTTTGTGTGTGTGAGTCATGGCTGTGTGTTTGTGTGTGTGTGTGTATGTGTGTGTGTGTGTGTGTGTCTGTGTGTGTGTGTGTGTGTGTGTGTGTGTGTGTGTGTGTGTGTGCGTGCGTGTGTGCATGTGTGCGTGTGTGTGTGTGTGTGTGTGTGTGTGTGTGTGTGTGTGTATCTATCTAAATGCATATATGGTATAAATACTCAATAACAGACACAACCAAAGCAAAAAACAATTCAAAAACTAAAACATACATTTTGCTTGAGGCTCCAAAGTACACTGCTGGCACTGAACAAAAGACTCAAGAAACAGTATTTAAGCACTTCCATTCCTTTTTTAATCAAACTTGGAACTTCATCAGACATAATCCATCTTACAAATGACCAAATTTAAATATCCCTCCTAAACGACTTAAGAAAAGTACAACACCAATCAAATATTTACTTCCTTAAATTAGGCCATTAAAACACATTTAAAGTACCAACTCGATTTTAAAGTAATTCAATTTTAAAATAAATATAAAAATATACATAAGTTAAAAAAATTGATTGCATTTTTCTCAAACTTTATATTAATCTCATTCTTCATAAACATTTTAAATGTGCATTAACATTTAATCCTGAGAAGTGATCGGCTTGTAAAAAAATCTGCCATTTACTCTTCAAATTTTCAAAATATTATTACAACTAAAAACAAAACTCACAATATTTCTTTGGTCTAACATAGTAAAACAAAACTTTTGGAAATCATGATAGTGCTGTGCTTGGCCAAAACATTAGTCATATCACCATCTTTAAGTACCTTACTATGTTCCCTGATATGAGGAGTATAAGGAGATGAGGAGCATGGCAAAGAGACAGGTGGCGAAGGGTAAGGATAAGGCATATGGAGAGTTGTATGAAAGGTTGGACACTAAAGAGGGAGAAAAGGAATTGTACCAATTGGCTAGACAGAGGGACCGAGCTGGGAAAGATGTGCAGCAGGTAAGGGTGATAAAGGAAAGTGAGGGAAACATACTCACAAGTGAGGATAGTGTGTTGAGCAGATGGAAAGAGTACTTTGAGGGGCTGATGAATGAAGAGAATGAGAGAGAGAAGGTTGGATGATGTAGGGATAGTGAATCAGGAAGTGAAACAGATTAGCAAGGAGGAAGTACAGACAGCTATGAAGCGGATGAAAAATGGAAAGGCTGTTGGTCCAGATGACATACCAGTGGAATCATGGAGGTGCTTAGGAGAAATGGCAGTGGAGTTTTTTACCAGATTGTTTATTGAAATCTTGGAATGTCAGAGGATGCCTGAGGAGTGGAGAAAAAGTGTTTTGGTACCTATTTTTAAAAATAAGGGTGATGTGCAGAGCTGTAGTAAGTACAGGGGAATAAAACTGATCTGTCACAGCTTGAAGTTATGGGAAAGAGTGGTAGAAGCTAGGTTAAGAAGGGATGTGATGATTAATGATCAGCAGTATGGTTTCATGTCAGGAAGGAGCACTACAGATGCGATGTTTCCTCTGAGAGTGTTGATGGAGAACTATAGCAAAGGTCAGAAGGAGTTGCATTGTGTCTTTGTGGACTTGGAGAAAGCATATGATAGAGTGTCTAGAGAGGAGTTGTGGTATTGTATGAGGAAGTCAGGAGTGGCAGAGAAGAATGTAAGAGTGATACAGGATATGTACGAGGGTAGTGTGACAGTGGTGAATTCTGCAGTGGCAGTGACAGATGCGTTTAAGGTGCAGGTGGGATTACATCAAGGATCAGCTCTCAGACCTTTGTTATTTGCAATGGTGATGGACAGGTTGACAGATGAGATCAGACAGGAGGACCCATGGACTATGATGTTTGCAAATGACATTGTGATCTGTAGTGAGAGTAGGGACCAGGTTGAGGAGACCCTGGAGAGGTGGAGATATGCTCTAGAGAGGAGAGGAGAGGAATGAAGGTCAGCAGGACTAAGACAAAATATATGTGTGTGAATGAGAGGGAGGATAGAGGAATGGTGAGGATGCAGGGAGTAGAGTTGGTGAAAGTGGATGAGTTTAAGTAATTGGGTCAATAGTTCAGAGTAATGGTGAGTGTGGAAGAGAGGTGAAGAAGAGAGTACAGACAGGGTGGAATGGGTGGAGAAGAGTGTCAGGAGTGATTTGTGACAGACAGGTACTAGTAAGAGTGAAAGGGAAGGTCTACAAGAGGGGAGTGAGACCAGCTATGTTGTATGGGCTGGAGACGGTGACATTGACAAAAAGGCAGGAGTCAGAGCTGGAAGTGGCAGAGTTAAAGATGTTATGATTTGCACTGGGTGTGACAAGAATGGACAGGATTAGGAATCAGTATATTAGAGGGTCAGCTCAGGTTGGACGGTTTGGAGGCAAAGTCAGAGAGGCGAGATTGCATTAGTTTGGACATGTGCTGAGGAGGGATGCTGGGTATATTGGAAAAAGGATGCTAAGGATGGAGTTGCCAGGTAAGAGGAAAAGAGGAAGGCCTAAGAGAAGGTTTATGGATGTGGTGAGAGAGGACATGCAGGTGGTTGGTGTGACACAGCAATATGCAGAGGACAGGAAGAAATGGAAACAGATGATCCGCTTTGGTGACCCCTAACGGGAACAGCCCTAATTCTAATTCATAATTCTCTTACACTCTTTCCTCCATAAAATTTTGGACATGTGTCACACTAAGCTAAATAAACAATATAGCTACTGTGACAATTATATATTTTTCTTGCTTCATAAGTAAAGTTAATATCTTCAAAATAAATTTAATTTACATTGCTAATATGTCGACACTGCTTGCAGTTAGTGCAAGAAAAAGTGCCAACTGTGGCAAAACTTAGCTTATATTCCTTAACTAGGTCTCTCTCAAGAAGTAATTTATAATTATGAGTTTTATTAAAAACAAACAGTGGAGCTCCCCCACTGATCTTACTAATTTCCAGATTTCCTAAAATAATCTTCCAGTTTGCTTTAATAATATTTCTTATAGCTTATCAATAGTAAGGGGTGCAGGAAAAGCACACCGTTTATCATTGTACACTTTAACCTCACCCTTATTATTATTTGCTTGGTTTTTTTTTATATTTAAATTTGAAAGTATACTTTCAAACATTTTTACATTGATACCATATCGCTGAGTTTCCTATATGGGCTTAATTGTGGACTTTAAATTGTTCGTTCGTAAGCTTAATATAAAATACATCTTGAGTTATGTAAACATTGCTGAAAATGAATTAATTGTTAAAAAACTAGCCTATTTAACCCACTGTTATTAAATACGCTGAGAGTTTTTACTAAATCTTGTGAGGATGATTTTAGTAATTTAGTTAAAGGCAGACCTAGGCATAGAATGTTCAGTTTAAACTGTGTAGAACAAGATGCCTTGCATCACTTGTGTCAATGTAAGAACTTACGGTATATGAAAACAGAAAAAGGGTGTGGATTGGTGGTATTAGAAGAAAATAAATATGATGAAGAAATGTATAAGATGGTTTCAAATGTCAAACACTACCAGACTGTAAGTAAAGATGTTGTTAAGACTGCTTTTATGAAATCGACCAGACATTGTTTGAGTTATTCAACCAAGGCTATACTGAGTGGAGGAATTCTGAATTTTTGAATGAAGAGCAATCAGAACGTGGTAGGGTTTTTGGGACCCAAAATTCAGAAGGACAAAAAGATTCCACCTTATAGACCAATTGCATCATCTCCCAGGCATAAAACAGTTAGTATATCATTATTTAGATAATTTACTTAACCCTATCGTGTGAAATAGTCCATACTTTTTAAAGGACTCTTGGGGACCAGATTCCGTATAAGGCTACACTAAGTGTTAGTGTACACTATTGTATTCAAGAACATCCCTACCACATTGTTTGTGCTTTTTAGTCACTCAGAAAAATTGCACTAAGTGTACATGTAGTCTATACTTTGTGGTAATCTTTATGAGTCGCTGTTAATATTTAAAGCTGCAAGCACATCAGTAGTAAAACTAAG
>NC_056729.1:224813322-224830822 GCF_019279795.1 Protopterus annectens | reverse complement strand
ACAATCACAAGAGACTCCATTTGCTAGATATTTCTGAACAGCATAATCCAAACTGTGTACTGATGACAAAGATTGCAAAGACAAACTCTGCCTAAACGAACAGCATGGTAGAGGTATTTGAAATGCACAATATATATAGTAGAACTCCCTCTATGTTCTGCAAGTTTGTGTAGGCAAATACCATAAACACAACAATGACATGTATGCTATGGTGATAACTCAATAGCACCACTTTTCTTTATATGGTTGCAGTATTTTTGATGCCATTATGGTTTGCACTGGCAATAAATTGCATCACATAGAGTTGCTTTTCTGCATTGCATTTTCCCACTGTTACACAGAGGTAATAAGTGTTTCTTGTGTGCTGGTGTACATGATACCTGACAAACTTTCCCCATTCCATACCATCCTGTTTAATGAATAATATAAGTAGTTATAATATCTGCTTAGTCTATTTCCTGTTCCCTGTATTCTCTAAGTGCCATTTGTTTGGGCAACCATTGCTTTTGTTAACAGCTGGTAGTGCATGTTGTTCACTGAAATATCTGGTTAACTGAGCAAATATTTTGTTGGAGGTTTGCTTTACCAAAAAAAAAAAAAAAGTAAATGAGATGTATGTTAGTTGTGTGTGTGTGTGTGTGTGTGTGTGTGTGTGTGTGTGTGTGTCTATGAGATTATGCAAATGAGTGTAGATTTTGGATAGAGTAAGGGTTAGGTAAGGCGACAGATTAAGTTTGTGTGTGTGTGGCTGCAGGTGTTTGTGGTTAGGGTCAGGGTTAGGTTAGGGGATAGCTTATGTGTTTGTATGTATGTGCGTGCATGTGTGTGTGTGTGTGTGTGTGTGTGTGTGTGTGTGTGTGTGTGTGTGTGTGTGTGTATGTGTGTGGTGTGCTGAGTGTCTAAGCTATCTTGTATAGTAGCAGTGCTATGAGAAGGGCTTTATTTTTAAGTTCACTTTGGGGCAGGGTTAGGGTTAGCATGTATTATGTTGAAGCAGTCTTCTTTAGCAATGCATGCTAACCCTAATCCTAAACTTGGCCCTGCCCCTAAAACCTAACATGTATCTGAAATTTAAAAACAACCTTTAGATAACTGCCACTATTCAGACAATTTTGAGCTGAAGGTGGTAGAGTTATAGGTAGTCCACTGGAAAAGGAAATCTGTTTCCTTTTTTGATGCACTGGATGTTGATGTGTTTTGTGTATAATATAATGAATGTTTGACATGTGGTGTTTGTTTTGTATGCTGACCAAGTGACATGTCAACCATGCATAATATAATCCTTTATCTTAGCACGTACTCACTTTTACACACAGTCATCTCAACAACCCGTGCTCACTATGTAAGTTTAATATATAATATTTCTCCCATGCTCTTAGGAAGTATTTGAATTACCTTTTCTAATAATGTAAGCCACATGTCATCTATGTGCTAACATTTTCAGGGCTTCTGTCATTCTACTTGCTTCAGTCCTTCTATTATGTCCAGAAATTGCACTCCTACCTCTCACCTTCTGGTCCTACCTCATAGTTCTGTTGCACATTTGAGAATTTGTAAGTATTTTCTTTCATTACCGATATTCTGTAAAGTCCTGAATGCTGTAGCAGACCAGAAATATTTAAGTTTTTACAGAGATATACTGTAGTGAAATATTTTATTGAAAGGAAAAAGAGAATTATAAGCATGTCTAGCAGTTAGTACAGCATGTTGAATCTGTGAAGTGTTAACAAAATACTTCACATGTGCCTCATGACTGGATTGTCACAGCTTTCATTTACCTACTGTGACAATTACCCAAACAAATTTTCAGTGCAAATGGGCATTTGGACTAGGCAAATTCATGGCCTTCAGGACTGAATGCCCAGTAATTACCCAGAAGATTTCAAATTTTGAAATATTATAACCATGATTCTTAGAATGTACACCATTGCAATGTCTGTTATAGAATTTATAATATTTAGCAAAAAATGTGTCACGTACTTTTAAAAATCTCAAAATGCTGCAGACAGTAGCAGTTACATGCAAAGTAAACTAACTAAATTCAGTAAGTAAAATAGATTTAGATGTCATTATTTGAACTCAGTCTTTTATACCTCTAAAGTCTTTAAGGACATACTGCATGTGTGTACAGCCGGAGACACTACATTTAGATCACAGGAAGCTATAGAAGATGGGATTGCTTAAAATGGAAAACACTGAACAAACTCATCAGCTATCACTACTTATTGCCAACTAAATCAAGTAAAACAAGTAATTGTAAATGTAACTGATAGGTTACATTTGTAACTAACAAAACTAAAACAGAAAACAACTTTTATGGGGGGCATTGCAACTCATACCACTTAACATGGAGGCTGTGCCCTCACAGACCTGGAAATTAAATATACTAACTTCTGAGTCAAACAACCTCATAGAACAGAGAAGGGGGACTAAATAATGTAATGGTCAATCTCCTGGAGTTCAGCCATGACATCATTTGACCAACTATACCATCAGTGTAAACAACAAACATTTCAGCATGCGGTAAAATGCGTGAAGAGGCAAATCATATAACAGCAATGCACACATTTTATAATTTTATACATATATATATATATATATATATATATATATATATATGTCTACTTCTGTTGTTTGAAAACACAGTTGTTCAAACAACAGAAATGCGAGACCAACTTCAGCGAAAGTGCACTTTAGCGTAAATCAGTTAACTGAAGCTCGGTGCAGTTGGGATAAGGAAATATACCCCTTTTCTCCACTGTAGTGCAATCTCAGAGTTAGTATATTTAAGTAGCGGAGGTGTGTCCAGCAAAGGGAAACACATTTATGCAGGGGGGCTGCAACCCCCCCCCCCACTGCACCCTCACCCCTGTTGGCATTATGACTGTAATCCCTAAGTGCAATAAATATATTTATATATCTTTAGTAAAGGAGCATGTTAGATGACAGGTATAAATCATTAATACTACTGAGCTAGTTTCCATTATTTGCTTGTCATGAAATATAGCTTCTAGAGATGTTTTGTAGTATAAACCACATTGATGCTACACAATATCCTCTGTTACTGTGTTGCTTATTAATTCTCATGACATAGCAGTAGTAGTCAAACCAAATACTACATAATGCATTGTTGTTACTTATTAAAGGTGAAAAAGTACATGATAAGTGAAATGTACAAAAAACTGGCCTTGTCTTCTCAGGCATAACTTTGAATAAACAAAATGTGCCAAGAATATGAGAAACTATTGAAGATATGTATATGATTATAGTTAGCAGAAACAGCACAGCTATTATTTCATTGATCCTGTTCTGTCACCTGCACTGTGACAGCACTGACCTTATTCATGATTAAATCTATATAGTCTCATTCACATCACACATTATCTTTTTATGGGGATTCTCATCTGCATGTTCTGGTTATGTTTCTGCAGGCTTCTCTTTTGTTTTGAACTATTTTCATTGCCATTATAGGCTTGGTCACCATATTCTAACTGGTGTTCCACTTTGATTGGTTTAATCATGCATTATATAGATACCTTTCCTGCTAACTTAATGGCACATATGAAGGTATTAGATATTGCTATCTGTGCTAGCATGACTGGCTAAAGTAATTGTAAATTACCCTAGGTTACATATGCGCACATGACTAGCTATAATTTTGTAAATAAGTTTATATCTTTTGATTATCACTCTGATTTATGCAAAATGTTTGAATGTCAAACAGTGTTCTTACGGCTGACCAAATATATGTTTTTTTTTTAAAGAGAATTCTGAATTAGAAGTTATGTACTCACCATAACGTTCCATCTGAGTAGGTGACTTCATTTGGATGCAACCTGTGGGTATCGGATCCGACCTCGGATCCAAGCCGGCATTTCAAAAGCTTTAGGCTCCGAGCTCCTAGCTCCTCCCTCTACCCATAATCCCCTGCCAAGCCCTAACTGACCTCAGATTGAGTTTGCCTATATAATACTAAAATAAAAGTATCTAAATAGATGCATAAACTCTCGTTGTATAAAGGTCAGGGGGATGGAGGGGGGGGTGGTTGCATCCAAATGAAGTCACCTACTCAGATGGAATGTTATGGTGAGTACATAACTTCTAAATCTGAAGTAGGCAGACTTCATTTGTCTGCAACCTGTGGGACAGTGTCCCCAGCTACCTAAACCTTGGGCGGCCGTCATGGAAGGATGTTCCGGAGCACCGCTGAACCAAAGGATGCTCTTCCCCTGGAAACAACATCCACCTTATAATGAGAAATAAAGGTATGAGATGAGGCCCAAGTGGCTGCTGCGCAGATATCATCCAATGGTACTCGGGACTTAAATGCGGCTGACATGGAAACTGCCCTAGTAGAATGAGCCGTAACCCTTTGAGGAGCAGGCCTACCTGAAGTGTCATAAGCCTGCAGAATACAATTAGCAATCCATCTCGATAGTGTGACTTTGGAAACTGCTTTGCCCAAAGCAAATTTAGCAAAGGAGACGAACAGCTGATCTGATTGTCTATGACCAGCCGTTCTGTGAATGTAAAAGCACAATTGTCTATGAACATCTAAAGAATGCAGCTTATATTCTCCTTTGTTTTTGTACTTGGGGAAAAACACAGGTAAGTTGATTGATTGGTTAATATTAGATTCCGAAGAAACTTTTGGAAGAAAAGATGGATTGGTCCTGAGGCACACCCTATCTGGAAAGAAGGAAAGGTAAGGCGGTTTGATGCATAGAGCCTGAAGTTCCGACACTCTTCTGGCTGATGTGATGGCTACCAAGAAGGCAGTCTTCCAGGAAAGGTACTTTAGATCTGCAGAAGCTGCAGGCTCAAAGGGAGGAGCAGTAAGGGCCTGTAGAACTAAGGATAGGTCCCAAGGTGGTACAGCTTCTTTGACTGGTGGCCTCAACAGAAAAACTCCTTTGAGAAAGGTCTTACAAAGTTTCGCAGTCATGAGGGGAGCTGACTCATGACCCATATGATAATGGGAAATCGCTGCCATTTGTACCTTTACCGTGGAAGAACTAGCCCCTTGATGAAAGAGGCCTGTTAAGAAATCCAGCACCACAGACATAGGTGCTGAAAAAGGATCCATACTTTTCTGGACTGCCCAAATAGAAAACCTTTTCCATTTGCTCCGATAAACCTTCCTAGTGGAAGGTTTATGAGCCGCCACTAAAATGGCCTTGACAGGTGACGAGATACCGAGAGTCCTAATCAAGGATGGAACTGGAGCAGCCAGGCTGCCAATTTCAGGGTGTGTAGATTCGGGACCGGAAGTTCTAGAGGAAGGGAGATGAGATCTGGGATCGGATCCAGAATCCAGGGCGGATTCACTTTGTGAGACCATACATGAGGGAACCAGGGCTGACGAGGCCAGAACGGGGCAATGAGAATCATTCTGCTCCCCAAACTGTTGGCTTTCTGCAAGAGCCTTTGCATCAGAGGTAGTGGAGGATAGGCATAAAGGAGACCGGGAGGCCAAGCATGCACCAGAGCGTCTCTCGGGGATTCCCCAGGTGGGGGAAGTAGAGCGAAGAAACTGTCGCATTTGGTGTTTGAGTGAGAAGCAAAAAGATCGCAACAGGGTTGCCCCCAGATGGCAAAAATCTTCTTCTCTACAAGAGGATTGAGAGACCACTCGTGCGGGGAAAGAATGGTGCGACTGAGCTTGTCTGCAAGGATGTTGGATTTTCCCGGAATGTGCATTGCTACAAGAAAGAGTTTGGTGGAAATTGCCCATTCCCAGACTCTCATGGCCTCTCGACAAAGGGGATAGGACCTGGTTCCTCCCTGCTTGTTGATGTACCAGACTACCGACATGTCGTCTGTCTGGATCGCAATAGTCCCCGTAGGAAGAAGGCTGTGAAGTGCTTGCAACGCTAGGAGCACCGCCCTCATCTCTAGGACATTTATATGCAACGAGGTCTCTGAGGTGTTCCACGTGCCTTGGACAATCTTGCCCGCAGAATGCCCCCCCCACCTGAGGCGAGAAGCGTCCGTGGTCACCGTGGCTCGGGGGAATGCTGCACAAAAGGGTCTCCCTGCTAGAGGCTCCGGAGACTGGAGCCACCAGAACAGGGAGTCCTTGCATGCCTTGCTGACCGCTATTGGGCTGTTGAGAGAGGAGTATAGCAGGGACCACTGGACCTGTAGGGTCCATTGAAGAACCCGCATGTGTAAGCGAGCATGAAGAAGAAGTGGAATAGCTGCTGCCATTGAACCCAGGGCCCTCAGGACCGAAGCCGCCGTTGGAAACGGTTGTAGGACTGCTGTGATATGACACTTCTGGCTGAATAGCCTGTCTGGGGTGAGGAAGGCCCGCATTGATCTTGTGTCCAACCTTCCTCCTATGAAATCAATAAGTTGTGTGGGGTGCAGTAAAGATTTCTCCCAGTTTATGGTGATGCCCAGCCTTGGGGCTATAAGAAGGAAATAGTCCCTGGCTGAGCACAGTAGACACCTTGTTGATGCCGTTAGGAGCCAGTCGTCCAGGTATGGAAAGACCTGTAATCCCTGGAGTCTCAGGTGGGCCGCTGCTACTGCTAGTACCTTGGTGAACACCCTGGGGGCAGAGGTGAGACCGAAGGGGAGGACCCAGAACTGGTAGTGGCTGGCTCCCAGCTGGAAGCGAAGGAACCTCCTGGACCGTCTGTCCATCCGAATGTGGTAGTACGCATCCTTGAGGTCGATAGAGCACATCCAATCATTCTCCCGCAAGAGGGGAAGTATAGATTGTAGGGTGACCATCCGGAACTTTTGCTTGGTTACTGACAGGTTCAATAGGGAAAGGTCTAAGATCGGTCTTACGTCCCCCGTTTTCTTTGGCACCAAGAAGAACCTGGAGTAAAACCCTGATCTGGTCTGATCCCGGGGGACGTGCTGGATGGCTCTTTTTACTAGCAGCTGCTCGATTTCGACAGCTGCTGCCTCCCTTTGGTCGGGTGGTACATCGGGGAGGCTGCGGAATCTGGGGATTTTGCACAGGGGAATGGTATAACCTCTGGATATCACACGAAGCACCCAACGGTCTGTTGTGATTGACTACCAAGAAGTCAGGTGCCTCGAAAAATGCCCCCCGACTGCCTCCAGAGACGGACAGCCGGGCAACCCTTCAGGGCTGTTGCGTGGGTCTGTCAGAGAAAGGTTCTCTGGACCCAAAGTTTCTAGGAGCCCCTCTGCCTCTAGGACGGTGACCTCCCTGTCCTCCTCTGCCACGGAAGGACTGGTTATCCGGAGCAGGTTGGGACTGCTGCGCCTTCCGGAACCACATCTTCTTCTGTCCCTTTTGGTTCTTCGAGAAGGACATCTGGGGAGCTGAGAAGTGGACTCCGACGGCAGACAGCGTCTTCCCGTCCTTCTCGCTCTGGACTAATGTTTCGCGAACAGTTTTGCCAAACAAGGCAGAACCATCAAAGGGGGCATTCGCGAAAGTCACCTTGAAGGGCTCTGCAAAATCACAGTGGCGGAGCCAGGCCTGATGCCTCATGACTAGGCCCGCTCCGCTAGCTCTAGCGGCTCCCTCGGTAGCATGAGAAAGTAGCCACATAGACGTATTGGAAACCGCTCTAAGAGTGGCCATACGGGTTGAATACACTTGTTTGTCCTCACCCGATATGGACTCTGGGGGAGATGCAGCGTACTCTTTAATCAGGTCCCGCTGCATGCTGATAACATGTGCCATGTAGTTCAGCGCTCTCAAAGAGAATGTTGCTGAACTAAAAACTCGCTTCCCAATGCGATCCATCGAGCGGGACTCCTTGCCCGGAGGATGCATAGAAGGACTCTCCTGTGCCAACTCCTTCTTCATGGCTGCAGCCATCATCATGGCATCTACCGGGGGCCCTTACTCCAGTGAGTGCGGTACGCCGGGGGGCTCAGGATACGGTCAGGACACTTGGGTATAGGCTCAACGGTGTCCGGATCCTTCCATGCTCTGGTGGATATAAGGTCCACCAGAGGATCGGCAGGAGGGGACACCCAAGAGGTAGATGGGCCCGCCTCGAATGCCTCCAAGAATACAGACTCGTCTGAGGAGGCCTTGGGGGCAGACCACCCCCCCGATCCTTAACATTTCCATAATATCTCCAAAGGAGATGTCTTCTGGGGGTGATCTTGGGGAGCCCTCCCCTTCATCCAAGTCTGTGTCTTCGGTAATGGACTCTGGGGAGTCCATGTGCCTCCTTTTGCACTTACGCTTCCGAGACACTTCCTCGGGGGGACTGTCCGAGGAGTCCTCTTCAGCAGCTAGATGTTCCAAGGGAACTACTTGGGACATCGAGGCGGGCTGTCCTTGGGACCGGCTGATGGGAGCCTGACCCAACTGCAAGGGAGTGCGGGGTGGAGCCGTGGCAGGGACCGGGGGTCCGGTAGTCCTCAACAGTGCCCTTTCCACTATGTCGAAGGCCAAGGGGGAGCCAGCTTCTCTAAGCCCCGAGAGCCGACCCCCACTCAGATCCGATGCACGTACCGGAGTCGGAGCCGAAACCGTCGGATCCAAGAGACCGGTGTGCTCCGACTTAGACGGAGCCGAAAACACACCAGCTCCCTCGGATCCGAGGCTCGGCCCTCGGCTCTGAGAGGTCGGGTCCGAAGTACCCGAAGCACTCAAGGGATGGGTCGGGTCCGAGATGCGCCGACCTATCGGATCCGACCCACCCCCGGATCCAACTCTGCCCGGCACCGACAGCTCCGAACCCAGGGTGTGGGTCGGAGAAGGAGCCAAGGGGGCAAAAAAAGGGGTCAAAGCCCCTCCCGGATGGGGGGGGGCTAAGAGCACTCCCATTTGCATTTGGGCCTGGATGAAACGCCTCATCATCTGGTCCATATCTGCTTCGCTCATGGAAAAGGTGGATCTAGATGAGGCCACCGAAGCGGACCTAGAAAGCCGCCTCGGGGACCTCACAGAAGGGCTAGCCTCCTCCTCCTCGGGCTCAGAAGAGAACCGAGGGGAGTGGAGCCGAGGAGGAGGAGATCTAGAAGACACAGGGGAGGCCCGTTTAGACGGAGGAGCCGAACTTGAGGTCTCGGCTCTCCGTTTATGGTGCCTCTCCTTGTGTCTCTCCTTTTTCTCTTTCTCCCTTGAAGTCTCCCTCTCCTCCGGCTTTTTTGAGGGAGGTTGAGTCCCAGCTGGGGGAGGGGAGACCACAGCACCCGCTGAAGGCTGCTGACTAGTAGGTGCAGAGGCCGGAGCCGCATCTGGAGGGAGAAGTCCCGCCAGAACAAGCTTCGACCTCCGCTCCCTTAAAGCTCGGGGGTTGAACCCTGCACAAATGGTACAACCAGATGACAGGTGTTCAACCCCCAAGCATTTAACGCACCGAGTGTGGCCATCCGCTGGGGACAGCTTATGGCCACACTCGGTACATTTAGAGAATACTGCCTTATGGGCTTCAGACATCTTAAGCCCTAACAGGCCTAAAACACACACAAACACACAAACTACGCAAAACCCGAAGAAAAATTAAAAAGATAGAGAGAGGAAAGCCTAACACATACACTCTAACTAATCAAATTAAAAAAGTTAAAGTTTTCCAAAAATTTTCAGTCAAAAAACTTATCTGTAACCAGGAGCTCGAGGAGTCCGTTGCAACTTGAAAGCGGCAAACGAAATCTGAGGTCAGTTAGGGCTTGGCAGGGGATTATGGGTAGAGGGAGGAGCTAGGAGCTCGGAGCCTAAAGCTTTTGAAATGCCGGCTCGGATCCGAGGTCGGATCCGATACCCACAGGTTGCAGACAAATGAAGTCTGCCTACTTCAGATTGTATGTTATGCCAGATTCAGTTGACCAAGAAGCAATGTCAATGTGTGCCAGAACTGGGAAATAGAATCTTTACTGCAGCTGTTTGTTTACTTTTCAAAGTCTGATATGAGAGAGTAGAATTCTCATAGCAGCTTCCTGTTAATTAAAAAAAAAAACTGCTATAAAAGCAGGTTCTGAGTCAGTTTTTTTCAGAGCTGTTCAGCAGTAGTAGTCCAGTGTTTCTAGAGCTGTTCAGCAGTAGTAGTCTAGTAGTTTTCAGAGTAGTTGTTCCAGTTGCTGAGGACAGACCACGACAAGGGTCTTATAGTATTTGCCTGGTGGCAGGTGTTATCTTGTAATTTGGGCAAAGAAACACAGTAGGTTAATCTGTGTCAGTCTTTCCCAAGAGTGCATGTGTGTGGTGTGTGTGTGTGTGTGTGTGTGTGTGTGTGTGTGTGTGTGTGTGTGTGTGTGTGTGTGTGTGTGTGTGTGTGTGTGCGCGTGTGTGTGTGTGTGTGTATGTGTGTGTGTGTGTGTGTGTGTGTGTGTGTGTGTGTGTGTGTGTGTGTGTGTGTGTGTGTGTGTGTGTGTGTGTGCGTGTGTAAATAGCAGACATTTAAGAGTGAATGTGTCAGATACCAAAAACTGGGACACAGTGCTCTGCAGTGATTAGGGTGGAGACTCATTTGAGGACCTGGAGTATACCATGTGGCCCAGTCCCAGGTTTTGAACCTGTTCCCAGTGCACTCTTAGAAGAAATTTTATATTTCTATCCCTGCTTTTAGTGACACTCCCTTACCAGACACAGTGGTGAGGATTGAGACTCCTTAGTTACTGCCCTGGGGTAAAGAGGGCTCATCACATATTGGTGCCAGTGGTGTGGCATTTTAATTGATCTTTTGTAGACTGTGGGTAGTTGTTACACAGGTGTGCACTCTCAACAGCCACAAGGTAAATATACAGAGTTTCATTGTCACTACATTTTTATTCATTTTTTTAGTCAGTTTAGTCAGGTTTAGGAGGCAAAGATGTCAGCAGAGGATTATAGCAAGCTGATAAGGAACCAGTTGGCCAAAGTTTGTAAAGCAAAAGGACTGGTGCCTGCCATCCTGACTAAGGAAGCAATGATCTCAGCTTTAGTCACAGCCACAGAGCAGACCAGCAGCTCATAGGATATCCAATTGAGCATTGGGGATAAGCAGCCTTCCTAGACAAGACAGTTTACCTTTTCATCAGAGGACTTAAAAATCCATCTGGAATTAAAGATACTTGAACTGGAGGCTGAAAAAAGGGAAAGAGAGAAGCAGTGTCAGTGTGAAATGCGGCATTTGGATATGGAAGCTGAAGAAAATGAGAGGTAGACACAGCATGAATAGGAGCTTCTAACCCAGGCATGGGCAAACTATGGCCCGGGGGCCACATGCGGCCCATTAAACGTTTTGATTCGGCCCGCCAAACTTGAAAAAATTTAATAAATTAACCTTGTTAATGTTTTATTTCCCCTGCAATTCTGATGTTTCCTCACTAGATGGCGCACTCTAGATATATTGGCTTTGTTGAGGTGAAGCGTAGGCCTATTACTCCACGTTTGCACTTTACCCTTTGACCCACCGCCCCTCTATGAAGATGAGTGGACCCAAGAAAGGAAAGTGGACAGAGAATGTCGAGTGTTCAATAAGGAGTGGACAACTAAATATTTTTCACTGAACACCGATCATCTGCTGTTTGCCTGATATGCCAAGAAACTGTGGCGGTTTTTAAAGAGTATAATATTAGCCGTCACTTTGCCACAAAGCACGCTAATTATGCTAGCAAGCTCTCAACAAAAGAACGGGAAGCTGCTGCTGAGAAGGTGGCAGCTAATTTGAAGGCTCAGCAAAGTTTTTTTCACCGTCAAACTGCCATTCAAGAGTCAAGTACCAAGGCCAGTTTTATGCTTTCATTCAAAATAGCAAAGGCCAGTAAACCACTGTCTGAGGGCAAGTTTTTAAAAGAATGTCTGGTAGAGACAGCAGGTATTTTGTGCCCGGAGACCAAAGACAAATTTGAGAAAATCAGTTTATCACGGCGGACAGTGACTCGCCGTGTGGAACTAATAGATGAAGATATCACCAGCAGATTAAACAAAAAGGCGAAGTCATTCACTTTTTATTCTTTAGCACTGGATGAAAGCAACAATGTCAAAGACACTGCTCAGCTCCTCATTTTTATCCGAGGAATCAATGAAACTTTTGAAATAACGGAGGAGTTTTTGACAATGGAGTCTCTGAAAGGACAACCACGGGGAGAGGACTTGTTTGAACGGGTGTCTGCTGCCATTGAAAACATGAAGCTTCCCTGGAGTAAGCTTGTTAACATCACCACAGATGGATCCCCGAATTTAACAGGAAAAAACGTTGGCCTGCTGAGGAAAATCCAGAATAAAGTGAAAGATGAAAACCCTGACCAGGATGTCATTTTCCTCCACTGCATCATCCACCAGGAATCTCTATGTAAATCGGTGTTACAGCTGAATCATGTTGTGAATCCTGTGGTGAAACTCATCAACTTCATACGTGCACGGGGACTTCAGCACCGTCATTTCATTGCGTTCCTGGAGGAAACTGATGCGGATCACCAGGACCTGCTTTATCACTCCCATGTCCGCTGGTTGAGTTTGGGCAAAGTGTTTCAACGAGTGTGGGCGCTCAAAGAGGAGATTGGCATGTTTTTGGAGCGGCGGGGAAGACTGATGAATTTCCTGAGCTGAGCAACAAGAGCTGGATGTGTGACTTTGCGTTTGCTACGGATGTATTTTCACACTTGAATGAGCTCAATGTGAAACTGCAGGGGAAGGAGCAGTTTGTGCATGACATGTACACAAACGTGAAAGCCTTCAAATCCAAGCTGGCTTTATTCTCCAGGCAGATTTTGAACAAGTCATTCACTCATTTTCCTAGACTAGCCACGCTGAAAGAGGCTGGAGCAAAAGTAAAGAAATACAGTGAGTCACTGGATGCACTGCACTGAGAATTCTGCCGTCGGTTTTTGGATTTCGACAAAATTGACAAGTCACTTCAATTGGTGGCCTTTCCTCTGTCACAAGACCCTGAAACAGCTCCAGAGGAGCTTCAGCTCGAACTGATCGACCTTCAGTCCGACCCTGCCTTAAAAGAGAAGTTCAGCTCTCTGAAACTAAATGACTTCTATGCTTCACTCAATGATGCCACGTTTCCAAATCTAAGGCAAAAAGCGCAGATGATGTTGGCTTTGTTCGGCTCTACCTTCGTGTGTGAACAGACCTTCAGCGTCATGAACATCAACAAAGCCAGCCACAGATCCAAGTTAACAGACCTACACCTCAGATCCATCCTGAGAATCGCCACAACAAAACTAACTCCAGACTTTGATGCTGGCTAAAAAGGAGACCAACAACACTGCTCCCATTAAAATGTGTGTGTCTCCGTGATACGCACGTTGTTAAAATAAACAGTGTGCGCAGATCAAATATAACGCTTCACAGACTGACTTGCTGCAACTGTTTCATCCTTGCACTGGTTGTTGTTGACTTTTGGCACCGGGGAAACAAATTGAATAAAAGGAACAGGACAAGAACATCTGCATCTCCTACCGTTTTTGAAAAAAAAGACAGTCAGGAGGAGAGTGATGGTGATATCCTGAAGGATAACAGAACTTTCAGTGCTTTAAAATAAAATGGTCATTTATTTGATTTTCAGTGTTTAAAGACTCATTTTGAAGTTAGAGATTTTATTGTAATGCTTTTCTTCATTTTCATTGGAAATTAAAGCACATGTTTTCTCCATATCCCAAGATGTGCATTTTTCCCCCAATGAGGTGATGTTTTCAAAGCATGCCATCTATCTACTCCTGTTCCGGCCCCTTTGTCAAATGTTAGAACTCAATGTGGCCCATGAATCAAAAAGTTTGCCCACCCCTGTTCTAACCCTTCAACGGGGTTATGGAGGTAATGGAGAAGAGAATGACCGAACCCCAGAAGCCATAAAGGTCAGTAAACGTTTTCCTCAGAACAGGGAGGGACATGACTTTGATAGTTTTATTTATGCATTTGAGAGGGTATGTAAACAGAATAATGTTGAACAAGGGCTCTGGGTATGGTTTCTGACCCCCTTACTCCATGATAGAGCTGTTAATGCAATTGATAAACTGCCTGATATTGATTGTTTGAATTACAATAGTGTAAAACAATGTTTACTTGATTGTGACATACTAACCCCTGAAATGTACAGAAAAAAAAATCATGAACATAAACGCAAGGCAGATGAAAGTGTATGTGATTACATTGCTGATTTAACTACTTATTTTCTCAGGTAGGTGAGTGGGTGTCAGGTCACCATTTCTGAAGGACTGGAAGACCTTTTGGTGAGGGAACAATCTCTCAGCACTTTGCCTGGTGACATAAAGATCTGGTTGGCAGACAGGGAATGCAGGACTGCAGATGAGTTAGGGAAAAAAGGAGGACCTATACCTAGCAAGCGGGGCATCACTGCACAGGGAGAGGGATACCCAGTGCTGCACATGGGTCTAAGCGAACCCATGGTGGGCAGTCTAAATCGCTCCAACTGAGTATGCTAGTAGCAGGGGAAACCACTAGTTCTGGTACATGTCCAGGACCAATGGTTAAATGTTTTAAATGCAACCAGTGGGGCCGTGTAGCATATAGATGTCCATGGAGGCAAGGTGGGGAACAAAAGATGGGACAGCCAGTAAGTGAGAATGACAGAATGCCAGCATTAAGTTGTCTGTAGACAACAAGGGTACCAAACTACCACAATAGGTTATATCCTATCTTAGTAGATGGGAAACAGGCTACTGCTAAGAGAGACACAGCCTCTGACCTAACCAATGTGAAGCCTGCAATGGTTAAAGAGGAGCACTACTTGCTTGGGCAGTCTAATCCAGTCAGAGCTTTAGGAGGGACCCCATTCCAAATACCTTTGGCTAATGTTCACCCTGACTGGGAGGGTGGAAAAGGAAGCAAGCAAGTAGGTGTGTTTGAGGATATATCTGCAGATGTCCTGATAGGGAATAATTTGTGTGCATGGAGTCACATGCAGTCAGGCTTGGAGACAAGCATGTGGGTCTGGTAGCCTAGGGGGGACCCGGGCAGACTTCAGACTTGAAGGCAGGACTGATGCGGTGGGTACTTCATGGAGGGAGCTACCCTGTAGAAGTGAGACTGAAGGTGAGCCACAGCTGCTTGTGGGCACTGATGTTCCCTTGGACAGAGTGACTGCAAGGGCAGAAGTGAGTAGTAGTACCCAGGCTGACAGTGAGGCACTATTGTCAGAGGATGCCAGAATTCCTGTGGAAGGGGAGCTGGGAAGGGTTACAAATTGAAATCTGGAACAGACTCAGCTCTCAGACCCTACATTATAAGGACTGAGGGAGGTAGCCAGTGAGGCACCTGATTGTCAAGTAAAAGGAGAATCTGTATACTGGGACAAAGTGTTACTGTATAGAGAATAGGCCCCTGAGGGAAGGCAAGAGTGTGAGAGAATACAGCAGTTGGTATTGACCAAAGCCTACCATCTGACATTTCTAACCATAGCCCATAATATTCCATTTGCAGGTCATATGGGCATAAAGCATACAAAGAGAAGCATTATGCAAAACATTTATTGGCATGGGATTTCCAGAGATATAATGGTGTACTGCAGAACCTGTGAGCAGTGCCAAGAGGTGGACAAGTCAGGAGACAAGGTCAAAGCTCCTTTGCTGCCTTTGCCTGTGATTGAGGAGCCATTTCAGAGGGTAGCTGTGGATATTGTGGGGCCTTTGAGTACCCCATGTTCCACAGGGAAAAAGTATATGCTAGTGGTACTATATTATGCTACCAGATACCCTGAGGCAGTGGCTCTGTCCTCCATTGATGCAGAAAAGGTGGCAAATGCATTGTTAGAGATTTTCGGTAGGGTAGGTTTCCCAAAAGGAATACTTACTGACAGAGGTGCCAGTTTCATGTCAGACCTTCTGGCTTGTCTGTGGAAGCACTGTGTGGTGAAATACCAAAAGACCACCCCTACCATTCCCAGAATAATGGTCTAGTAGAGAGGTTAAACTCTACACTAAAGGCCATGCTACGGGCATTTGCATTCCAGTTTAAGAGGGAGTGGGACAAATATTTGCCTCATCAACTGTTTGCTTTCAGAAAGTTGCCCCAGGAATCTACAGGTGTTTCACCCATTGAGTTACTGTATGGGCATAAGGTGAGGGGACCTCTAAATTTGATTTGTGATGAGACGGAGGGTGAGTGTGAATCCCACAAGGAGTCTGTTGTGGCATATGTCCTAAATCTCAAGACAAGTCTTAGGGAACTCATGGTCTTGGCCCAGGAGAACCTGGCAGAAGCCCAACAGCAGGAAAAGGTATCGTATGACAGGAATACTGAAGCTAGAGAGTATGCTGTGGGGCAGTAGGTTATGGTTCCCATTCCTGTCATACACAACAAGCTGCAGGCAGCTTAGAAGGGATCCTTCAAAGGGGTGAGGAAGGTCAGTGATGTTAACTACATGGTAGAACTGCTTGGCAGGAGGCAGGGGCATACATTTTACCATGTTAACATGATGAAACCTTACCAGAATAGGGAGGCCCTGGGACTAAGTATTGGCAGTAGGTGGCAGGAGGAGTCTGAGGGGGTTGGCTACAGGGAGTCAGTCAGACAAATCCCAAATTACTATGGTGGAGCCTAGGCTTGCAGGCATATGATAAGACAGTGCAGCCCTATACTGGGGTCAGTAAAGCCAAGTTGGCTGGAATCTCAAGACAAGGAATGAGGTTATGTATTCAAAGATAAGTTCAACCTTCTCAAGCAATGTTTCCCAAGGGTCACTTAAAAATCTAGCTTGAGTCTTTGAGTGGGGGAGAAATGTCACAAAAGGAGTTACTGCCAGCCCAGCTATCTGGAATTTTGTAAATAATTCTATGTCATTATGTCATTTGTGAATATTAACGTGATTCATAAGCTTGTGTTACAAATGTTTTAGAACTGTATGTTATGTGTATATCAAACTAGGTTTGTACAGACGTCTGTTGGAAAGGGTTTGTAAAGTAGTGAGCTTAAAGATGTAGCAACAGTGTACCCTACGGGGAAAGAACAGAAATGTATATACCCTATTGTAACTGTTTAAATTTATATATTTTAACAGGGGAAACTGGAACACAGAAGATTAACTTGCAAAACTACAGAAAAATAATTGAAATGAAATTACTTTATGTCTGGGCCATAAAAAGATGTTACCTATCAGTTTCAGTGGAGTAACAGGCACAATGTCTGTACTTGGGATCTTTCTCTATTGTGAAATAATTGCTAGTTTTGAAATGTGTAGGAAGGTAATTGTTTTATGACTTCCAGGATCTGCCTAGATCTGAGGGAAAAGCCCTTGTGTATGTATTTCCCAGGTAGATGCTAAATGCTACCAGCTGCATCAATGGTTGTTTTGAGCAAGGGAACTAAAGTCAGATGACAAGAAATGATGTCATTCTGCAAGTATCCCAGCAGTAATATTTGAGATATTAATTTGGGAGGTCTCTGTGAGAGAGATAGTATTCTGTATTTTATCTTTCACCTGACAAGATCCATTCACCACACATCTGCCTTGCTAAGAGTAAATAAGTCTCTTAGATGCATTCAGGAATATAGTGAAGCATAGCTTAGATGTTTTTCTTTACTTATTTGGAGCTGTCCTGCAATGTTGTTTTGAATATAAAAACATGCATCTGGAGTGTTTCTCCCCAGGACCCCTGCAGA
>NC_056729.1:224788322-224808322 GCF_019279795.1 Protopterus annectens | reverse complement strand
TCTTTGGTTAATGTGTGAAAGAATTTTTTATTCTGTATATTGTAGAATAAAACATCATCTGAAAGCTAGCACACCTAAAACCACTGCATGAGATGTGCATTACTCCACTGCTAGATTGATGATGGTCAAACTGGTGAAAGGACTAAACAAGGAAAATCTGTTAAACATATGACATCACTCTGCTCTTTCTGTTCACTTTATTCTATTTTTATAGTGGAATTATATGACATATGTCCAGGTGATTTAAGTATTTTTGACATTATAGTCTGACTCTAAAAGTACAGCATTAATTTTCAAATCTTGCCACTGGAAGGTTTGCATAGTAATTAAATATGTTAAGATTACTAGTTCAGTTTCTATACTGATGCAGAAACTGAATGCATTTTTAATTAGATTCATGGCTTCCACAGACAATTAAGCTGACACAACTATCAAGACCACAGTGTCCACCAATGTAATAGCATCAGAAAAGTCGATAAACTCAGCCTGGCACTTGTACAGTAGTTATACAGCATGTATTAGAAATGTCTTTAGTGATTTAATCAAATGCAGGTGGCAATGAGCCCTTCATGACTGAAAAAGCACTGCATCCCCCCTCCTCCTCATTAATGCACCATCCTTGTGTCTTTTCATATATACTCCCATCTGTTCTTAAGAATTCTCCATATTTTAAAAGCTCCATTGTTTTAGTGAGAGCATTGTAACATTATTTGTATAGACTAACACTTCTCTGTTTATTGATCCTTCCATTATTAGATAATTATGCACATTTGGTCTGCATTTTAAACTGGGAAAAGAGCATCATGCATGATCCATGGTTGTAGGCTAGTATTAAACAGTCATATGCATGTTCAGCCCATGTTTTATAGGAATATCACATGTCTTAGATGATTTAAATAGAAAGCACTATTTCCATGACTACATAACACCGTTTTGAAATTCTATTAGAGAAAAAACATGACAATTATATTGTTTTTCAAGACATTTTAATTTTTGAACAGTCACTTTGTGTATACGTGTTTGTGTGTGTGTGTGTGTGTGTGTGTGTGTGTGTGTGTGTGTGTGTGTGTGTGTGTGTTTATGTGTGTTTTTATGCTGTATAGTATAGAACTCTTGAAAATGGGAATATTTACATGTGCCACTGTTTAAGAATCTCTGACTCTGTATTACAGTAAATTTAAATGTTAGCATTATCTTGTGTTAAACAAGATCTGTCACTTCATTTAGAAAATGCAGATTTCATGACTGTTTTCATGCAGTGTAACAGTTTGATGGCACTGAAACATAGGGAACTCAGCATATGGTCAACATATTGTACTGAATACCTTATTCCCTGCTGAGCTTTCTCTGTCAAATTCACTAACAGATTATCACCAGTCTAAAACATTCATTATTCTGTACTCACTAGGTCATGTTTCCAGTATTTTTAAACTTGAACCCAGTCCCTAAAGCTTCCTGACAGGTAAAAATAAAAATACTGTTTCTAACTGCGTGTCACAGATTTGGCATTGAGAAAATGTACTAATAATTGCATGCTGTTAGGATAGTCTCATTTGTGAAATACTATCCTGACATTATTTGCTGTACAATTTCTAATATCATTACTGTCTTCTTTAAAAATTAATCTTCTAAATTCTTAGAACTCAGTGAAATGTATTCCCTGTAGTGCATATTACCTGTAGTTGTTCAATACTGCCTTGTTTTATTTGTATCTCAACCTGCAATTTTATGTATTTTTGCTTTAGGCAAAATGCATGAATTTTTTAAAGTGATGTCGCTCTGCTTAAAAGAAAAGTATATCAAATAAAGGTGTATTCTAGTCAAAAAAGTACTCCATAATTGTGTTTTACACAGGTGAAACATAGTTACAAATATCATTACACCACAGTGTGGACTGTATTGTCTGTCCTGAGCCTCTCGTGAAGTCACAAGTACAATCACATTACCAATCACACTAGTGAAACTGCAACCCGCAAATTTATTAAAATCCATGATATAGCCTTCTGTTAATCTCTTGAGAACAAGTGAATTCATAGACCACTGAGCTCATTTTGTTTAATGCAAACACTTCCTGACTATTGAGTTTTAATATTACTCTTTAAAGAAAAGGAGTTCAGAGATTTTGAAGACGTAAAAGTCATGACAGCAAGCATAGGAAAGATACAGGGTTATGGCAATAGGTTGTGAGTTGCAATGATGAAGCAGAGTACACAAAACAAAAGACAGCCTGGGCTAATGGAAACTGGGAAGTTATGCAGAAACACTCCTAGAAAAAAATATTCACAGATAAAAAGACTATATTGATGAAATGAAAAACATATAAAATAAAAGTGTATTCTAGTCAAAAAGTACTACATAATCGTGCTCCATAATCATATAAACTGGAATTAGAAAAGAGGACCATAGTGAAAATCATCTGAGAATAACTTGCATATATGACAAGGAAAATGTCTTTGCCTCCATTTGCCTGTTGTGTAACATTGAGTAAACCAATTGTGTTACACGGGGAAAGCCAGTTGGGTTACACTGAGCAAGCCATTTTTGTTACACTGAGTAAATCAGTTGTGTTACACAGAGTAAACCACTTAACCACTAATTGTTTCTATCTCACACGTGAAGAGGGATTCTGTGCCCAGTGGACGTAATCAGTTAATGTTCTTAAGCATTTCTAATGCTGCATGCCAAAGCAAGTAGTAAATGTAAGGCCTAGAAAAGAAATAGAACATGTGTCTGTGGTTGTTCATGTATATGTCTTGTTTTTGTATTTTGTTTAGAATTTGGTGTGGGATATGTGGATGCTTGACTATTACTCCCTTTGTGTGTTATACTGGCTGAGAGAGGTGAATTCATATATATTTTTTTTGCATTGCATATAGGTCAAGGTTTTATCTGGTCAACTAATCATTATGTAATCATATTGCAGCAGGTAAAATTATAAGGCCATGGTTTAGTGCAATACAGATTAGAAGAAAAAATTGATCACAACCTAACCAAGCGACCTTCAGGAACAAGGAAGTACATGACTTTGCTGCCTGTTTTACATAAGTTAAAACCTGTTTTTGAGGTGAAAAGGGTGAGTGGAAGACTTGCCCTCTAATCAGACCCATGTTGAAGATCATTCCCTAAATTCACTGAGATGGGTTGCTGTGAAACGGCTTGACTATTTTACATGAATATATATATATATATATATATATATATATATATATATATATATATATATATATATATATATATATATATATATTAACAAGGGACACTGACAAAGACTATAGTAGTGTGATAAAAAATACTTTTATCAAGAACAGAGAGAAGTTGTTTTGTTTCTCATTATTCCATGCATTCCATCAAGCATTTATCTACAGTTTAACAATGCAGTCAGTCACTGTGACTCAGTTCCAGTTCACACTAACACAGGGAAAACTGTGCACACTGCATACATCAAAACATTTACTAGAGGGAGGGGTGTGGCTACATGGGTTCTGAGTAGCAGAAGAACTTCCTAACTCCACTTAATAATTTATATTTATACTGGATTATTGTCTTCAGACTGGGAACTTTGATCTTTTTTTTATATAATTATATAGTTTTCAACTTCATCTACAAGAATATCTACAAAAAATATTCTGAAGACATAATTTCCAGTCAAAATTCTATGTTGAAAATATCTTCTCATCTGACTAGTTTTCATCATGTCCTTAAACAAGACTGCAAGTCAAGATGTCAGTCTCAGAAGAGAACTACAAACTCTTGTATCTAGCATACAGGATTTATCTACCAAGATAGATTAAACTGACTGTAAAACAGACAATTTTAAAGAGAAAGCCACTAAACAAATGGAATTAATACACAAAGATCTGAAACAGCAAAAAATCCAAATAACTGGCATTGAAGAATCTTTGAATGAAATGGATGGCAGAATAATGGAAAATGAACGCAACACTGAATTCTTGTTTAAACAAAACACCCAGCTGCAGAGCAAACTCGATGACCTTGAACACAGATCTCGCAGAAATAGTCTAAGGATCTTTGGTTTGCCAGAAAATGTAGAAGGAAACAATATGACATATTTTCTCAACACCTGGATACCTACTATCTTAGACCTACCAGAGGCTATGTCTTTTGGCATTGAGAAAGCACACCGATCATTAGCTGCTATAAATACTTCTACCAGAAAGCAACCTAGGTCAGTTATTGTTAAATTTCTCCCTTGCTCAGATAAAGAGCTAGTTTTAAAAACTACTTGGTCTAGATCTCCTCTGAAATATAATGACTCTATTATTCGCTTTGGCAATGACTTCTCTTCACTAGTCATAAATAAGAGGAAAGTTTTTTTTGCCACTGATCAAGGAAATGAAAAAGATACAAATCAAAACACACCTTTTGTTTCCTGCGAAGTTGAAGATTTTCCTTCCAGAGAGACCTAAAATATTTGAAGACCTGGATTCAGCTCTATCTTATGTTAAAAACCATAGAGTTCTAGAGAAAATAGAAGAAATGGAGTGGGGAAACCCTTCGCTTAACAGAATTGCTTCAAACGCTACATGGAAATCTGCCGAAAAGCAAAAGAGACTAAAGAACAAATAAATAAATACAACTATATTCTTTAAATATCTTTTGTATTTATAGACTTATTCAAATTATTTTCATTTATCTTAATTAGATTTGTAAACAAACCTTAAGATAAAATGCTGATTCTGTCTTTAAAGTCATACATACAACTCACATGCACCTAAACATTTACTTTCTTATGTATAGCCATCATAGCCTAATCCTGTTTTATATTAGTAAGTTTCCTTTATAATCTTTATAATATTCTCATAGACGTCTCTGTTAAATAAGGATATATTCATAGATTCCTTAACATTTAGAATAAATAAGCAATCTAGATGAGACACTTAATAAATCTTTATAAGTTTTAAATTTTTTTCTTTTCTATTATCCAGTATAACTTCCAATTGATGTTATATAATATATATAACAAATGGTAGCTTTATTCTGCTGTTACTGTTTGAAGGTTTGATCTCAGTGGTTGATGCCATTGAGAGGAGGAGTTTCTAACTCCAGGTGGGGAGTTGTCTTTGTTTTTTTCTTACAACAACATGTAACAAAGATTGCTAATACATTTCTTTTGACATCCTTCATTATTCACATATATATACTGCGGTGGTCGTGCTGCGGTAGCGTTGTCGCCTCACAGTTAGACAATGCCCGTTCGATTCTCAGTTAGATCGTCTTCTGTGTGGTGACATGCGTGAATGGGCATTCCTTTGTTGAAGGTTGTCCATTAGGCCCGGCAAGCCACCATGTAAAAATCTACTGCCAATCATTAGCGGACCGGAGTTCCGCTGTGGCAACCCCTGACCGGGAAAAGCCGAAAGACACAATTATTCACATATATAACATCCTAAATTATATTGTTTATGAAATAATTATTACCCACATCGATAAGTTAATGTTTATTATATTTAATTTGAACTCACAATATAAAAGAGATACACAAATTACTTATATGATACTGACATGTTACAAAACTTATCTTTTTTAAGACTTGTTTAATATGACCACATTAAGAGGTATTTCAATTAATATCAATGGTCATAATAATTCCATAAAAAGAGGCAGTATGTTCAAATATCTAGCTTTACATAAGCCCAATATAATTTTCTTACAACAAACCCATTTATTAGAAGATAGTATCAAATACTTAAACACAAATAAATATGTAGTTAATGCAAGTTCTGAACATACTAAAAAGAAGAGAGGTGTTGCTATTCTTTGGGATAAATTTCTTCCTCTACCAAGAATAATTAACACATATAAAGATAGCAAAGGTTTGTTATGTTTAGCCATAATGGAAATAAACAAAAAATATATACTTTAATAAATAATTACTGGCTACCAGGTATAGGCACCAACACAATTAGACAACATTTAAATCAGATAGTATCTTATTATATAGGAAATGTAGTCATGGCAGGAGATTTTAATTGTATCCTAAACTCAAAAGGCTCAACAAACTTGGAGAAGAGAAAAATTACTCCACCAACTAAACAGCTAATACATTTTAAGAATGCTTATCAACTAAAGGATATGTTTTACTTTGCAGATTCTAGCACACTACAATACACGTTTTACTCTAACAGACACAAGTCATATTCTAGTATAGACAAAATAATACTTTCCACTCAAATATTATATGACCTAATATACAATAAAATCATTTCATGGCCAATATTGGATCATAATGCAATTTTATTTGAGTTAAAAATAAATAATTTTCCCAATATGCAAATAAAAAGAATACCAGTATACCTTACACAATTAAAAGAATTTCAAACATTTATAAAAGAAGAAATACAAAGTTTTATTAACTTAAATACAGAATCCAATACTCATGACACATATATGGGATGCTTTAAAAGCCTACCTTTATGGACAAATTAACAAATGGTACCATAATTAAAAAAAAAACTGGGACAAAGATCTAAACACTATTCAGAACAATCTTGACTCATAGTATCTTAAAAACAAAGGTAAACTTGCATCCAGTAATATTAAAGATGAAATAAATAAACTTAATGAAGAATATAGAAAAATACTTCACCATAAAATTATGATTACATTATAAAAATATAAATTGCTAGCGTATTCTTTAAACC
Source organism: Protopterus annectens (assembly GCF_019279795.1). Classification (NCBI taxonomy): domain Eukaryota; kingdom Metazoa; phylum Chordata; order Ceratodontiformes; family Protopteridae; genus Protopterus; species Protopterus annectens. Next base: position 224,801,660 of record NC_056729.1, on the reverse strand, counting down.
CTAAACACTTAACTAATCTTAAAAATAAAAATAACAGGTTAAACAAACAGGATCATATCAAAGAAATATATTCTTTGAAGAAAAAGAAGGAAGTATATAATATACAGGCTATAATAGAAGAATTTAGAAGTCACTCTCATACAATCAATCAATCTTTGCATCCCATTGAATTTAAGGATAACATAAAACATTTCATCAATACAAATCTCAAAAATAGACTAAACAAATTACAGATAGTAAATATTGATAAACAAATCACATGTAATGATATAATAACTCAAATTAATAAACTCAAACCTAACAAGGCACCAAGAAATGATGGCATCATATCTGAAATATATAAAATCATGCCTAAAACAGCTATAACGTTACTTCATAATGTGTATAATATTGCCCAGACAGAATTTCTGATTCCCACCTCATGGAAACATACGTTCATCTCACCAATCTTAAAATCTAACAAGGCTCCCGAATATTGCTCCTCATACAGACCCATATCCTTATTAAATGTTGATTACAAGATGCTCATGAACATCTACACTGAAAGAATTAAGAACATTTTGCCCTTTTTAATTGATGATGACCAAACTGGTTTTGTAATTAACAGAAGCACATTTGATAACATTAGACGAACCTTAGCACTTATAGATTTCTCTCACAGGAAAAAAAATACTTATTTATTATTTATTTTATTTATTTTATTTTACATTTGTTAACCGGGAAATTCCGACTGGACCAGGTCCATTTTCACAAGTTATACAAATACAGTACATCCAGCATAATACACAAAAACAGGTTACATCATGTATGCTGAGCATAGTAATATAACAAGAATTAATAAAAACACTCCAGGTAAAAGACATAGAACATGGGTAAAAAGACAATGTCAGTCATACTTTGGTAAGAAAAGAAAATATATCAAGTAAGATTCTACAGTTAACTCTAATTAGTTTGGACATTAATTTGGCTTTTGACTCAATAGATTGGGACTATCTGTTTACAATACTAGAATGCATAAATTTCTCAAATAATTTCATAAACTTACTAAAAAATCTATATAAAGGAGCTTTAGCCTATATAAAACTAGGTACATATACTTCAAACAAAATTCCCATTATAAAAGGTACTAAACAGGGCTGTCCACTTTCACCATTGTTGTTCACTTTAATAATGGAACCATGGGCAAATGCTATAAAAAATGACAAGAATATTGAAGGACTAAACATAGATGAAGATACCACACCAAAAATATAGTTATTCACTGATGATGTCTTTATAACTACAAAAGGTAATGACTCTTCAGTTCCTACTTTATTAAATTCTATCAAAACTTTTCAAACTATCTCTGGATTGTCTTTCAATAAAGATTAAACAAAAATATTACCCGTACATTCAAATAAAAATAACAAAATGATATATAATACTCTTAAATCACTTATCTCAGACCAAATCACTTATTTGGGAATTATCCTTGCTAAAGATATTAAAACAATTATACAGCTTAACTATGATAAATGTTTTAGTAATATTCAAAATCTAATCTCAAAATGGAAAATAATAACATTCACTACAGAAGATAGGTTAACTATCATAAAAATGATTATCTTGCCTAAAATATTATGCATTATCCAATCTATCCTAATTCTTCCTTATAAAAAAATTATTAACAAAATAAACTATCTGATATTAAACTTCTTTTTGTATCCAACTAAGTCAAGAATATCTCTTAATCAACACCTACATAGCTGGAGTAATGGATGGATTGCTTTTCCTGATCTAAATCTCTATTCCATCTCTTCTATAATTAAGGTGATTATTCAACTCTTAGACATTACCTACTTAGCTAAATGGAAGTTATTATGGAAGTCATCCACCATGCAATGAATACTGAAACCTTCTATTCTTAAAGTTAGAAATAATAAATAATCCCATTTTATGGATTCTAAAAGATTATTTCCCTACACAACTTGTTATATTCACAACATCTTAATAACTTTTAGGAATTTCATATGTAAACATATCAGATATAAGGAGTGTTTTACTCTATTATTCCACATAGCTTTTACTCAAGACATATTAATAACCTCAGATTTAAATACAGTTTCTTTCTTATATCAAAAAGAACTTAAGCTTTGGTTTCAGTTGATATCTGACTTTAAGACTAAAAGTGTTGAAAGTATATTAAATACATTTCAATTAGATAAATCCATGTAGCTAAACGTACAAACACTTAGACTATTCATAGACAACAAATTACAAATGATCACGCCAACTATAAAAGAAGATACCTCTATCTTAATACATTGTTTTCAACTAATTCTTCAACACAAACATACTCTAACCAACCTTCATTTTTTTAGAACTATAAGAGCAGAAACATACTCAGAGAATCATTGGAATTATTATTACACTATTAATAATAGCTATCCTAATGATCAAGACAAAGAAAATATTTTAAAATCAGCTGGGAAAATAACATTATCTCTTAAATGGAGATTATACACGTGGAGGTTTATGTACAGATCATTTTATACTCCACAATTTTTTTTTCAAATATATTTTTATTGAATTTTTCAAACTGTTCAAACATACAAAAGAGAAACTGTAAGTCATTGCGGGAAGCAATAAAGTATAGGTATATATGTAACTGTTAGTGCAAAGACTATGCATTTAGAACACAGCAGTTATCTTACAGGGCAGCTTACATCTTAGAGACCAATATAAGCAGTAAAGACCCCCCAATAACCTATTATAGTCAAAGTCTAGGGATACAAATGGAAAGTGGCTTGGAAGGAAGAATATATGACTGTTTTAAGAAGAAAGAAAAGTGGTAAGGAGGGTATAACCACAAAAAACAACTATTTACACCATGTACTTCTATTTATACCATATTTACAAAATATTTACACCATGGATGCCAGAGGATAACAAAATGATATAACAAAATATTTTGTAAAATCAAAAGTTACAGTGTGATGGTAACAATATCTAATGGTTATAGGGCCAGAAATTATACTGATGGAGGTTTTCCTGAAATGTATTGTTAGATACCCACAGTTTGGAAGATTATTTAGTTTGGATTAGGTCAAAAAGTCTACACCAGTAATTCTAAAAATATTCTTTTTGTTATTATTGCATAACTTATGTGCAGATATATATTTGATTGCCATTGATGTAAAGTTTTCCCAAGTTATTGTTGAGGGATTGACCCAGTTCTTGGCTATAAAATATTTGAGAAGGGCACAGGCTGTAACACAGATGTGGCGATGGATACCCTTAAGAGATTTAGGAATAATATTTAAAATCATAGTTTGCCAAGAAAATGTGTTTTTTTCATATCCTATTTTTTCCAACTGAGTTCTGAGAGAACACCAAAGTTTGTAAATATTCTTACAGCTCCAAAAGATGTGAAGTATATCTACATGTGGGAGGGAACAGAATGGACAGGTTAGGTTTTTATTGTATCCGAATTTCAGTAAGACTGCTGGGGTATAGTAGGAATTGTTGTTTATCATAAGCTGAGTGTAAATTAGGTTTTTGAAGGGGGTTAAATTCAGGGTATTATTGATTGCTTCGCGCTTAGACTCCATAGAAATTTCTCCTTGTATACCGTCCCAATATTTGGAAAATAGAAGTGAATGATTATACTTAATGCTTGACACAAGCTTATAGGTGTTCAAAATCATTTTATTCCATAGGGAGAGTGAATTAATGATAGATTGTGATACTGTAATGTCTTGCTCCTTCACTCTATAGTAAGAGAATTTTTGTTTTATAAGTGAGCTAATTTGCCTTAAGATAGGATCATATTTGTTAGGAGCACCAAATAAAGCTTTGACCTCTGCAACATTTTTAGAGTTATAGAAGTGCCAAACTATGGCTTTCTTAACAATAGAGAAGTTTGTTAGATCGATCATTTTATTATTGATTTGTAGGTTAGGGTTTAGGTGAATAGGTTGGAGAATGGGAATAGTATTGTGTAAATTTAAGGAGGTCATCAGAGTTTGAAAGATGCAAATTTTGTTCTTTAGTGTAGGCAAGATCTTGAACTTGTAGTCACCATCAGGTGCAAGAAAAGGGACAGCATATGGATTGAGTTTTAATGAATATATATAGTTGCACCAGATTTTGATCCAGGTTGGGTACCAAGTTTCAGCAGAGGGGTCATAGCAGGCTATTTGAATTAGATGGCTAGCATTAATGATGTCATAATATAAATTAAAATCCGGAAGACTTAATCCGCCTTTGTTCTTTGTGGTAATTAGATTCCTGTATGATATTCTGGTTGATTTAGGGAACCATAAAAACTTTGAGATTGTGGTTTCCATTTTTCTGAAAAAAATTTTTGGAACGTTTAAGAAGATGGAGTTAAGATAAAAAAGGATTCTAGGCAAAATATTCATTTTAATGATATCAGATTTTGATAGGAAAGAAAGACTGATGTTTTTCCATCTAATTAGATCATTATTTATCTGATCCCATACTCTATATAGGTTTGCTTTTATTAGTTCTTGGTGAATGTGTGTGAAATTTATTCCTAGGTATTTAATTGTATATTTGAGAGGAATGTCAGACAGGGGGAAGTAATATTCTAAAGGGTTCGCAGGGTTTAATGGAAAAATAGATGATTTAGCAGGGTTTAATTTATAATTAGCAGCCTCAGCAAAAAGATTAATAGAATTTCGAATTTTATGAAGATCGTGTTGGGAAGCTCAAAATAGATGTTTAGGTCATCTGCAAATGCAGAATAATTTATATCAATGTTGAAGACTTTTGGGATATGGTGATAAGTCTTTTGTTTAACCCAGAGAAGGAAAGGTTCCAGATATAAATTAAAAAGATAAGGTGAGAGTGGGCAACCCTGCCTAGTGCCACTGGTAATTTTAATAGAGTGTGATAAAGTTTTATTTATATACAGGGAAGTAGAGGCATTGTTATAAAGCATCTTAATAGTGTTGATAATAAGATCAGGAAAGTTAAATAATTTCATGGTTAGGTAAAGGAAGTTTAGATCAACGTTATCAAAGGCTTTGGTAGCATCGAGGGTGAGTGCATAACGCGGGTGGTTATCACTTTTTAGAAACAACATTAATGTGTTTAAGGTAAGAGTATTGTCACACAGCTGCCTCTGTTTCATAAATCCCAACTGTTCAGGAGAAATGACTGTAGCTATAACTTTCTGAATTCTATTAGCAAAAATGGTAGATAAGATTTTGATGTCAACATTAATAAGGGCGATGAGCCTATAGCAGAGAGGGTTGGACTTGTCAGAGTTTGGTTTTGGGATGAATATTGTTTTCGAATTGTTCATATACTTATCAGTAATCCCTTTTGAGATGATATAATTATACATAGCAAGGAGAGTTTTAGAAAGGTGACGACTAAAACTTTTATAAAATTCTCCTGCAAAGCCATCAGGACCTGGCGCCTTATTTGGTTTAAGCTTTTTAATAGCTAGCATTATTTCATTCAGTGTTATGAGGCTGTCTAGAAGGGTGTTTTGCACGAAGGATAATTTTGGAACAGATAGCTCATTTAGGAATTTTTTGTGCATTTTATTTGGGGTCTGGTTTTGGGGATTATAGATTTCAGTGAAGATATTTACAAAAGAGTTAACAATATCTTCATTACTGTATAAGTTTTTCCCTTTGTATTTTATTTCATTAATATAGTTTGGTCCCTCTTTGATGTTTATGAGTCCAGCTAGTGTTCTGGAGGGGGTTTGGGCCCATTCTGAATATCTGTGAAGGAGTTTGAGTTCTACCAAGGATTGATTTTGTAAGTGAAATGAGTAAATTTATTTTTGTATCACGTGTAATTTCTTTTCCAGTTCAGGAGAAAAATCCTTTTGTAGTTGTGCATCAGTCATCTTTTGCTCATTGTTGAGGTTATTGATGTTCAATTTCTCTTTTCTTTTATAATAAGATGATTTTTGTATGAGTATTCCTCTGATGACCGCTTTGGCCATAGCCCATTGGGTATCTAAGGGGATGGTGGATAAACAAGATTCTGCATCAAATTGTTTCAGATAATCATTAATTTCCTGCAGAACATCTTCTTTTTTAAGAATGTTACTGTTTAGTGACTAAATGGGACTACTACCATTGTGATTCAGGTGGTGAGTGGGATTAAAACAAAGTGAGACATTCGAGTGGTCAAATATACATCTAGCCTCAAGGGCAAAGTTTGTAATTTTGTTTGAAAAGATATCAGAGACCAAAAAATAATCAATTCTGGACCAGACTTTATGCGAAGCTGAATAAAACGTGAAGTTATTTAGCTCTCTGTCATGGTCAAATATTAAAAAAGGGTCAACTAAGTTGAAGCTATTTATCAAATCCTGAATAGATGCAGTTACTTGCAAGGGCTGTTTCCTGTTTTTATTTGAACTATCATTCAAGGGGTCCATGAGTGCATTCCAGTCACCACCAATAATGAAAAGATGATTAGGAAATTGAAGTAGTAGATTATGTATTTCATAGAAGAATAAGTGCTGGTTTGTACAAGGGCTATATAGGTTTAAGAAAAGTAAAGGGGATTTTACCTGAGGGTATGAGCAGGAAAATAAACACCATCTACCATTCGGGTCAAATTTAGTATTTAGCACTTCACCAGGAAAGGATTTTTTAATTATTATTGCAGTGCCTTTTGATGCAAGACTATTCCCGGCTGATATCACAAGTTTAATCCAATTTCTTTTTAATATTATCACATTGAACATTTGTCATATGGGTCTCCTGCAAGAAGACGATGTTGGATTTATCCTGAAAAATCAGGTGCATAACCAGTTTCTTTTTATTTATTTCTTGAAGCCCATTTACATTCCAGGAATTCACACTAATCATCATAATTAGATTCAAAACGTAGATATATGCTAGGATAAACATACCAGGGATGATGCAATTAATAAACACATTTTTTGTGTACGACAGAAAGTGTAATGTGGTAGTAAATTGTATTCGGGCATCCATGCTCCTTACCATAAACCCCGTGCCTAACCACCTGTCTCCCTGAGTCATTTTTGAAAAAGTTTTAGACAAATACAAGTGATCTGTTTTTAAATATTTTCCCTTATGAAGAATAATACAAGAACAGAGCAGGGGGACATATAAACTAACATCAATAGTACAAGCGCCAACAAACATTGGACAACTACACCATCATGCCACTCCCAAAAATGTTAAGGAATATTGAAAAACATATGTACATAGAATGGACAGTTAAAGGCAAAGTGACGTTCGAGTTAGGAGTTAAAGGAGATAAAACAATACCACCATAAGAACATAATACATACAGCATTTGTTTTTAGATTATTGACCTCGAAAATTTCCATGCAAATAGGCAAGTGAGGTTGGAGTAATATAGACAATAAAAGTTACTAAGCAATTGAAACCAATACAATTTATAACCAGAGCTATTAATAACCATTACAGCAGATAGTAACGCAGGTTCTATTTATAACTGGCATAGCAGCAAGTACCATCATAACCTAATACTATGTTTTGGTCTCCTGTCTGGAGAAGGGACAGTCAACTTAGATAAGCTCTAACTGAGCATACTGCTCTAAAGAGAAGTTAATGAAGGGGGTAATTATAACAAGAAAAAATTACAGGTTAAATATATACGTCAACAAACAGAATAGCTCTGAGTAATGTAAATACATTGTTTACCTATCTAGATATCTAGCTGGGTTTACTAAATATGCATTACACACAGAATTACATAACAATAGGATTAAAGAAGGAAAGAGAGAAAGAAGAGCATTAATTGACAACCTAAACAGATAATTGGATTTTCACTAAATGCAGCTCACAATAAACTACATAACTCACATATCATCACTAACCAATAAAAAACACAGTTTAGCCAGCCTTTTTAGCAAGAAGCAAGTTTTAGCAAGCCGGCTAATTAAATCAAGCACAAACATACAGCATATCAAGCTCACTAGCTCTGTAGATCCACCTTCATTGAGAGAAAGAACAAGCTATCCATATCCTGTACTTTCAGTATAGAATTAAAACATCATGATTCATGAATCGTGATTGAATCATGGTGAAAGTAGTCAAAATGCTAATTTGTGTTACCATGTAACAACAGATAAATTTCAAACTTGAAGACATATTTTCAGTAAAGGTAGCACAGCTGTGAAGCAGACCAATGGATTACTAAACAGGCAATTGTCTTTAGCTGTCTTTAAATAACTTTTGACAATTGCATATGCTTTTTATTTTACTCACAGAGTCTGAGTTTGTAAGACAAACACTTTCACAATGAGCATTTAAACACACACCTAAATACTGAATAGAAAACTAAATGTGAACACATAAAATATTGTTTTTGAAAAACTGAAAGGCACAGAAAAGCATGTCTGAAGTATGGCATTGTAGTTTTGCAGCATGACCAGCAGATGGCAGCTACTATACAGTTTGATATGAAAGACTTCTGACAAAGTGATGTATTTGTATTGCTAGAAAAAACCTATATTGTAATAAATTCATTACTTAAACATGAGATTAGGCTGCTGAATTACCCTGACCAGAGGCCTTTATAGTCCATTTAAATTACCACCACCCTGAAGTGTCCAGAAAGTGTTGTTTTAGATCCATTTCTTCTTCCCTAAGCTCTAATTAATGATATTAGTATTCCCAGAAATGCACTGTTTCTTCTTCTTCTGTTGTGACCTCCGACCTCGTGATGTCATCGGCTGATGTTCCTGTTGCATTCTGGGTAATGGAATGTTGAAACGACCCTGGGAGCTTAGGGAACCCATGTGGAGCTCTAAATAAGGCCTCAACAGGCTACAGTGAGCATTATGCACTGATACAAACAAGCCAACATATTGCTGAAGTGCTAAAAAGGAAAATAAAAACAAAAAAAAGCCAGGACATCCAGATGATGGTAAAAATAAGCTGGGAATATGACAGGGTAAGTTAGAATCAGTTAGCAGTGTTAGAAAGCCAGCAGAGATAGGTTTTTGTAGGTGTATTCATCTTGGTTATACTATTTGTTAGTCTTAACAGTAATTCATAGCTTTTAAGCATATACTGTATTATCTTGATTATATTATTTTACTAGCTTTAACAGTATAGCTAGTTAAGCAGGTACTTCCTTGAAAGCTTGCATAAAAACTTTTTTGCTTCATCTGCAGAGTGTATTAGGAACTTCTGATCCCCATAGCTGAAGGAGAGGATGGCTGGGTATTTCATCTGGAAGCATATTTTTTTTTAATTAACAAAGCACAAAAAAGAGCTAGAGCTTGTCTTTGAGCCTTAATGGGATGGGGTAAATCCTGTGCTATTGTAATCCTGTGACCTCTCCATGAAATGTTACTTTTCTTTTTTGAAGCCATGAGGAGTGTGGTAACATGTGCAGCATTTAGTAGCCTTGCATAAATCTGCCTAGGAACACCCTCATCTTGTAATCTTCGTAATGCCCTATGAGCTCTTACAATAATGATTTCTTTAGCTAAGATTTTATTTTCAGTAATGTGTTCAAAAATCTCAGTATGACTGGTAGTTGTACTTGGTCAAACTTTTTTGGGATGCCATGTATTAGAATGTTGTTTCTCCTACTGCGTGCTTCTAAGTCTATTATTTTGTGCTGTAAGTCACTAATAATTTTGTTATTTGTATTTACCTTGGTTTGTAAATCTTGTATTTGCTTTGAATTCTCCTCAGTTTTCTTGTCAATAAGATTAATTCTGGATGTAATTTGGTCTAGATTAGAACCAAATGAATTTAATTTGTCTGAGAATAATTTGAAATCTTCATGCAAGGGCTGTAATGCTGTTTTAAGGTCATCTAGTGAGAGAACTGACTCACCTTTAGATTTAGCAGCTCCTTTATTTGAATCCTGTGTTGATTTATTTATTCTCTGCCTCTTAGCTGTTACATCCTTTTCAGGTGACATTAGAGAAGATAGTTTGGTTTTAGAAATTATAGAATCCAAGGATTCTTGTTGGTTAGCCATCACTGGGTGAATTAAAGTGTAGGTTTAGGCCACAAGACAGTGACTTAAAGAATTCTCCATTAACTTTTCTTGTTTAGAACTCAGAACTCAGTCCTTCAGAGAAAATGATGCCACCATGCGGTTGCAGCCTTCAGCCAGTCACTAGAGGTAAACCCTTGCAGAAAAATGACAAAATTTTACTTTTTAGACCAAAATGTTGCTATAGGTCTTTTCCATGAAGTGTGGTTTAGAAGAAATACTCCTTTCCTGTTCAATTCAGTGCCAGATGCAGGGTTTTTTTGAGCAGATAGTGTTGGTTGATACAGGAGCAGCAGAAAGTATGTGTTCAGTGCTCGGCGGCCATCTTGAACCTGATATACTCCACAATTAATGAATAAAATAAACAAAAAGCTGACCATATACAACAAATGTAAATCAGATGTAGATATAGGCTGGGTCCACATGTTCTATGATTGTCCTGCTCTTATTTTGTTTTGGAAGAACATAAATGATTTTCTACAGATATTATTTTCAGATAACTTTACTCTTACCAAATCTCTGGTGATCTTTAATACACCTGTTACACTTTGTGTCAAAAAAATAAAATATTCTCCACTCTGGGCAATACTAGCAGTGGCTAGAAAATTAATAACAAGAAATTGGACGTTATAATCTCCTCCTACATTCTCTGAATTCACTAATATGTTGAACAATGTTTGTCAATTACAATTAAAAACCATAAATGCTAGAACTACTAGAAAGACACATGATCTTCAAATGTGGGTTAATTTACAAAGTTTATTAAAAAAATGCAGTGGTGGTGCTGCGGTAGCATTGTTGCCTCACAGTAAGATGTTGTCCCATTCAATTCTCAGCTAGAGCATCTTCTGTGTGGAGACATGCGTGAATGGGCGTACCTTCTTTGAAGGTTGTGTGTCAGGGCCGGCAACTCGGCACGTAAAAAATCTACTGCCAATCATTAGCTGACCGGAGTTCCACTGTGGCAACCCTAACTGGGAAAAGCCAAAAGACACATTGAAAAACAATTATTTGTTTTAGTATCTAATGTTGATTTATTTCTTCCTTAATGTTTTTTTTTTTCAAAACAGGTTTATTGTTTTAACATATAAGATAAATATCATAACAATTTTATACAAGTAATTAAAAATAGGTATTATTATAATATTCAACAAAACAACTAAAGTATTTACAAAGACATCCACTACAATCAGATCAATTAATTAAACTAAAATACCATGCTATTGAAATTAGAATTTTTTTAACAAATTTTGTAAATTATCCCATACAATATAATAAGATGTTTTTCTAGTTGTTCTTGTCCTAATTGTGTTTATTTCCATATGGCACACTATATTCATAACATTTTTAAATTCATTGAACGAAGGAGGTGTATCTGAAATCCAATTTCTAGTTATTATTTTCCTAGCCACTGCTAGAATAGACCATAACAAGGGAAGCTTAACCTTTTAACACTTTGAGGTACAGGTGTGTTGAATAATATAAGAGATTTAGAAATAATGAAATTATCTTTAAAAAGAGCCTGCAAAAATTCATTAATTGACTTCCAGTATTCTTTCAATTTTATACAGTCATAAAACATATGAGCCCAGTCAGCATTAATTTCTACATTACATCTCTTACATAAATTATCTTTATTATTTATTTTATTCATCATCAAAGGTGTATAAAAAGATCTATGTAAAAATTTCCATGTATAAAGTCTCCAGACAATGGAAGACGTAGTTCTATAAGCAGATTCCAATATATATTGCTTATCTTGTTGATTTGGTGGGTCCCCATTAATAGAAGTGAAATAATTCCAGTATGAATCTACACTGTAAAAAGTTTCTTGTCTGATAATTTTATGTATGTATGAAAGTTTACCTTTATCAGAAACTTTATGTTGTAAATTTAATATCAAGTAATCAAACAGTGTTGGAATAGATTCTTTAACTGTTATAGACATTAGATCTATTTTATTAATGAGATGTTGTCTAAAGGTCTGAACCTCTAACCAGCAAGTTTCTCTTAGATCAAATTCTTGTTTTAAGAAATCTAGATTTTTAACTTTATTATCAGATATCAACTGATACCAGTACTTTAGATCATTATCTATAGCTAAATGAGTTCCTTCAGAAGTAGATGACAAAAGCATACCCTGAGTATACATTATAGGGAATACAATAAAATTCCATTCCCTATACTTAGGGTGCATGAATATAAAGCTACGATAGCTAATAATAATATTTAATGGGTAACAAACCATATGTTTAGGTGTAATAGGTGAAGTACAAAATTCCTTTAGTAACCATAACATGGAGTTATTTACAATCATATTTTTATGTGTTAAGGAGATTTTCATGAAGTGCATACTAATTAGCTCCCAATAATCTTTCCATTTTCTGACATATGCCTGATCTATTAATAAAGTAATAACTTTTAGAATGGCAGAGATAGTATATAAATTAAAGTCTGGAAAAGAAATACCCCCTTGAGACCAGCTATTAGTATGTTTCTTTAATGCAATCCTAGGTCTATTAGGTACCCATAGGAAATTTAACATTAGTGTATTCAGTTTCTTGATAATTATTTTTGTAGGTGGAAGTATTATTGATTGTATTAAGTATAAAATCTTGGGGAATATTATCATTTTAATAATTGTAAGTCTCTCCTCCATAGTAAAAACATATTATTCCAGGTATTAAAAAGATTTTGTATATTAAGAAAACAGGTATTATAATTATTATATATAATAGATTTAATATCTTTAGATAGTATTATACCTAAATAAGTTATCTGACCTGAATTGGGTACATATTTAGTAAAATCACTAATGAGAATATTTTTATGTATATATAGGTAGTATTTTAGTTTTTCTTCATTGAATATTAAACCAGAAATACTTTTAAAATTCATCATTTTATCAAATAGAGACTGCATAGAAGAATTAGATCCTGCTGATGTAATTAGAACATCATCTGCAAAAGTTGAATTTTGAATGTTGTATTTTCATCTATTTCAAAACCCTCTATGCCAGTACTGTTTCTGATCAAATTAGCCCAAGGCTCCATTACTAAAGTGAATAATAGTGGAGAAAGTGGACATCCTTGTTTTGTACCTTTAAGAATGGGTATTTTTGTGAAACATATGTTCCTACCTTAATATAAGCCAACGTTCCTTTGTATAAATGCTCAATTAGATTTACAAATGCATCTGAGAAGTTTGTGCACTTCATTAAGGTAAACAGATAGTCCCAACTTACTGAATCAAATGCTGAACTTATATCAAGACTAATAAGTGTTAAATCTTTCTTTTTCCTATTTGCAAAATCAATTAATGTTAAAGTTCTTCTTATATTATCAAAAGTAT